>NW_012100320.1:6946802-6972267 GCF_000951045.1 Mandrillus leucophaeus | reverse complement strand
GGGTGAGGTGGCGGGCGCCTGTAGTCCCAGCTACTCAGGAGGCTGAGGCGGGAGAATGGTGTGAACCCGGGAGGCGGAGCTTGCAGTGAGCCGAGATCACGCCACTGCACTCCAGACTGGGTGATAGAGCGAGACTCAGTCTCATAAAAAAAAAAAAGAAAAGAAAATGGAGGTGGCCCTTGCTCTCCGGCCTCTGGATCCCCACTGGCTTGTCTTCAGCTTCCAGCCACCCCTCCCCTCTCAGGCTTTCTTGCACTTGTCTGTGCAGTCCCCGGCCACAATTTGACAGAGCGTAGGAGCTTCCACAGCGAAAACACCAGGGGCCTTGAGTGGGCCTTTTTCCCAGGCCTGGTGGGGGAATTGCCACCCCCAGGGGCTGGTTGGCCCCTGTGGACCTTGTTTTCCGTCCCCCTCAACTGACTGTACTGACACCCCCCCATCTCGGGCCACAGATCCAGAACCTGGGCTTGTTCCCCATCCACGGGGTGATGATGAAGATCACCGTTCCCATCGCCACCAGGGGCGGCAACCGCCTGCTGAAGCTGAGGGACTTCCTCACCGACCAGGTACCGATGCCCTTGGGCGCCGGCTCAGGGGAGGGGACCAGAAGGAGACAGACATTCCCCCTACGTGTGTCCCCAGGTTCCCAGACCCCAGCTCCCTTCTCCAGGGCCAGGGCTAGAGGAGGAGAAAAGAAACATCTCTGGGAACCTGCGTCTGCCAGAGCTGGTTGTGAGGCTGTGTGTGTGTGTGTCCGTGTCCTTTATGTAGGCGAACACGTCCTGTAACATCTGGGGGAACAGCACTGAGTACCGGCCCACCCCAATGGAGGAAGACTTGAGTCGTGCTCCGCAGCTGGTGAGTGCCCCCATGCAGAGAGCCACAGTGGTTGGGGTTAGAGGCGTGCCGCCAGTGCTCCGGGGGCCATTTCCCTCCTGATCCAACAGCTTGTCAATAAGAGCTTACTGAGCACCTAGATGTACCCAGCCCCAAACCAAGAAAAAACTGAAGGAGGAAAAGACTTCTTGGCCTGTGTGAGTCCCCCATCTCACAGGAAGTGGGACAAACCCACAGAGTGAGTGTCTGAGAAGCCAAGGTCACAGCCTGCGGTGTGCCAGGCAAACAAGCAGAAAGGGGTGGGGACAGTGGACCTGCACCTGGGCCAAGCGGGCCCATAGGATACAGAGAAGCAGAGAGAAGCGGAACACCGGAACACACACGTGGCTTGTACTGGAGACATTTGGCCGCATCAGCTGGGGCCTCCTGCCCTAGAGATGGAATGCAGATCAGCTTCAATTTCCACAGCCCTCCCGAAACACCTGCTTATTTCCGTTTGCTTTCTCAGGGTTGCCTCTGCCTCCAGATACCAGTTTCTCACCCTGCTTCCACTATTCTTTACCCAGACAACAATCTTCGCTGTTTTAGTTTTACTTCCCCCAGACAAGTGCCCCCCACAAAACACTTATTGAGGGTAGCGTGCTTTGCCAAAGATTTGGGCTGCATTGGGGTTGAGGTGGGCAGCGAGGCAGCAACACTAGCAACTTTCACCTAATAAATTCTGTTTGAAGATTGGGTTTCCCATCAACGTTAGCTTCTCCGCTTAATCCTTATATTATAAATGATCTTGTGGTATTACTCTCGCTAAGACCTCCAGTGCAATGGTAAATAGATATGATGATGACAGAATCATCAGGATTACCTTAATCATGATGACTTAAAGGAATTTATTTTGATTTTGATTGTTAAATATGATCATTGCTATAGGCTTCACACATGAGAGGATTTCAAAATCATTAGGCATCCACCTTCCAGTCCTGATTTGGTTCCTTCTAACTTATTTTGGTTTGCTAAATCTTAAAAAAAAATTTATTTAAAGGACACCCATTTTTCCTCAGCTAATAATGTTAAAAAAACACTGCATTAGGCCATGCACAGTGGCTCGTGCCTGTTGTCCAAGCACTTTGGGGGGCCAAGGCAGGCAGATCATGAGGTGAGGAGCTCAAGACCAGCCTGGCCCGCATAGTGAAACCCCCATCTCTACTAAACGTACAAAAATTAGCCAGGTGTGGTGGCGTGCATCTGTAGTTCCAGCTACTCGGAAGGCTGAGGCAAGAGAATCGCTTGAACTCGGGTGGCAGAAGTTGCAGTGAGCCGAGATCATGCCACTCTACTCTAGCCTGGGCAACAGAGCAAGACTCTGTCTCAAAAAAAAAAAAAAAAAGGACTGCATTGACATGGTTAAATTCCCAGGACGCTCACTTTTTAGGAATGGACTGAATGGTTGGCATCATGGCTTACAAAAGTGTTTTGAACTTGATGGAGCTTATGTTGAGAAGTAAAATTTAATTTTTAATTTTTATCTTTTAATTCCATTTTTCCACAAACTTTTTGAAATTCCTTTGAGAGGAGCGAGCAGGAGCATTGTCATGGTGGAGAAGGACCCTCTGGCAACATTTTCCCAGCCATTTTTCTGCTAAAGCTTTGGCTAACTTTCTCACAACACTGTGGTAATAACCAGATGTTCTCTTTCTTTGGCCCTCCAGAAAGTCAACAAGCAAAATGTTCTGAGCATTCCGAAAAACTGTTGCCATGACCTTTACTCTTGACTGATCTGCGTTTGCTTTGACTGGACCACATTCACCTCTTGGTAGCCACTGCTTTTTTTGTGCTTTGTCTTCAGGATGGTACTGGCAAGGCCACCTTTTATCTGTTATAATTATTTGAAGAAATGCTTCAGGATCTTGATGCCACTTGTTTAAAATTTCCATGGAAAGTTCTGCTCTTTTCTGCAGCTGATCTGGGTGTAACAGATTGGGCACCTGTCAAGTGGAAATTTTGCTCAACTTTAATTTTTCAGTCAGAATGATGTCAACTAAGCCAACTGAGATATCTATAGTGTTGGCTAATGGTTCTGCTGTTAATTGTCAGGCTTCTTCAGTGAGGGCCTGGACGAGATTATTTTTTTCCTCACAAATTGATATGAATGATCTGCTGCAAGCTCCATCTTCAGTGTCAATGTCCTCTAACCCCTCCTTTTTTTTTTTTTTTTCTTTTTTTTTTGAGACTGAGTCTTGCTCAGTCACCCAGCTGGAGTGCAATGGTGTGATCTCGGTTCACTGCAACCTCCGTCTCCCGGGTTCAAGTGATTCTCCTGCCTCAGCCTCCCAAGTAGTTGGGATTACAGGCACATGCCACCACGCCTGGCTAACTGTTTGTATTTTTTTTTAATAGAGACGGGAGACGGGGTTTTACTGTGTTAGCCAGGATGGTCTCAGTCTCCTGACCTTGTGATCTGCCTGCTTCAGCCTCCCAAAGTGCTTGGATTACAGGCGTGAGCCACCACACCTGGCCCTCTAGTCCCTTCTTAAAACAAGTTATCCATTTGCAAACTGCTGATTTCTTTGTGATATCATCCCCATCAACTTTTTATAACGCAACAATGATTTCACTGCTCTTCCACTCAGGTTTCGCCATAAATTTGATGTTTGCTTTTGCTTCAATTTTAGCAGAATTCATGTTGCTCTGATAGGGGCTGTTTTCAAACTGATGTCCTTCTTAGTGCCTCAAACTAGATCGTGTTCACATAGGTTACAACAAGTTAATACGAGTTTATTTTGGTGCAAAAAAAGTTTTGGAATCCATGCATAGTTTTTCCGTAATACACATTTTCCATGAACTTTATGAAGACCCCTTTTATCTGATTCAGGAAGTTCCCTGGGAGTTTTTATCATGAACAGAAGTTGGACTTCCTAAAATACTTTTTCTGCATCTGTTGCAGCGATCATAGAATTTTTTATCTTAATGTGTTTATATGGTGATGGGAAACATTTATAGATTCCCTAATGTTGAACCAAAGTTCTGTCCCTGGAATATACCCAGGCCGGTCACAATGCACAGCTTCAACTGGAGCATCAGATATACCGTCCTTCATTTGTCCTTCAGTCATCCCCTGGCAGGCACAGTGCACATGTCCCCCACTCCCAAATTTCTCCTTGTCCCCTGTCCTCTGCATCTGCCCCCAGGAGCAGAGCCCCAGTCATTCAAGCAGTGTTGCCGCCCCCTGCACCCCTAGCCCAGCAGCTCAGCCCTGAGACCCATCTTCTCTTTCAGAATCACAGCAACTCTGATGTCGTCTCCATCAATTGCAATATACGGCTGGCCCCCAACCAGGAAATCAATTTCCATCTACTGGGGAACCTGTGGTTGAGGTCCCTAAAAGCAGTAAGTAGAGCCCCTGGGCTGCGCTGGAAGGAAGAAGGGAAAGGGGGTGGCTGTTGGGATGTCTTCCATCTGGGGATGCCTGGGGAGGGGACGGGAAGAAAAGCTTCCAAGCCAGCTTCTGACGAGCCCTCTGATTGCACAGCTCAAGTACAAATCCATGAAAATCATGGTCAACGCAGCCTTGCAGAGGCAGTTCCACAGCCCCTTCATCTTCCGTGAGGAGGATCCCAGCCGCCAGGTGAGCCCCTGGGAGCCCTGCAGAACTGGGCTTAGGCCAGACAGCTTGGGAAAGGGTTGGCCGCACCCTTCTAGAGTTTTCCTACAACCCCTGGCTGCATGTCCCAGCAGCAGAGAATCAGGCAGACCTGAGGGCTGTTAGGGCGGCCGCTGAGGAGAGGGGAAAAAGCAAGACAAATGCGCCTCAGGGGCAACACTAGGGAAGGTCCAGAGGTCTAGTGTGAACTGAATTTGTGAAAACCAAAGGATGGGAGATGCCTCGGTATTGGCCTCTTTATTAGTTGGGTAAAAGCAGGTTGTTACAGATCACACTGGCTTCATTCGGGGTCCGGGAAAGGAGTGAGACTCTGTGTGAGACCCAACGAGAAGTGAGGTCTTAAAGAAAAGCCCATTCCTGGAAGAAGTAGCAAAGGAAGAAAAAAGAAAAGAAATACATTTGTGAAAGCAAGCAAGGAAGCAAAGCCCAGTCCTGTGGAAATAGACAGGGCAGCCGGGCGTGGGACGCTGCTGCCCTCCACTGGCCATACCCCAGAAATGCCAGCCTGGGCTCCAGGCGAGTGTTCCTGTTACAGAGGCGGAGTAAGCTCCCATCCCGACCCCAGGGAGATGCTGGAGAGCAAAGAGGCGGGGTCAGGAAGCATCCCTTATAAAACAATCCAACAAAAACCAATCACAATAGGGCGGAGGGATGCCAAGCAGAGGGGTATCAGGATCCACCTAAGGAGCTGTGTTGTGTGTTCATTCGTTTGGCATTTGTTGGGTGTCTCTCCTACGACTCCTTCGGCCCCAAAAGGGGAAATGGAGATAAATTAGGCAGGCAGGGGAACAGGGACAATAAACGGGTGAGTGAAGTCTGGGGGTGAGCGCAGTCTGGGGGTGAGCACAGGCCTGGGGGAGCGGTTCAGAGCGAGAGACGTCCCTGGAAAGCTTTCTGGAGACTGTTTGAACCGAATCTTGAAAGATGCTGGAATGTTCCCAGCATCCAAGAGAGGGAGGTATGGTACAGGCACCCCCCCCACGCACATATACCCTGCACATACAGAGATTGAGAGAGACAGAGAGACAGAGAGAGAAAGAGAGAACCCTTCTTCTCACATTGATGCTTGTCTTTTAGGTGACTTTTCCTTCTTCCACCCCCACTCAACCCCCCCAAAAATTCCTCTTATACTCTGTAGATGCCTCACTTCTCTTTTAGAAATCCAGCAACCCCGAAATTAAGCCCCTGTATGCTGGGCTCTGTGCTAGGTGCCAGCGCTGGGGAGGCATAGCCAGGTACCCGCCTTGAGGGACAGAAAGAGCACACATAAGGGCCCCGCCATTTGCTGGCCCCCAGCTGTGTGCCGAACACGGTGACAGACCTCACAACACTGTGAGGCACTGTCGCCACCCCCATCTCTCAGTTATGCACACCGAGGCATGTGAGATGAGGCAGGAGGGACAGTGACTCGCCTCAAGTTGAACAGCGAGTCAGTGGCCAAAGCAGGGCCCTGTCTGCTGTTGCGGGTGGTCCGTTCACTCCACATGTTAGCTGAGCTCCTGCCGCATTCCCGGCACAGTTCCAGGTTCTGAGGATAGAGCAGGGACAAAACAACGCCCCCGCTCTCCTACAGCTGACATTCTAGGCGGGCAATAAACATAAATATAAACATTGTCAACTGGTGATAAGGGCCACCCAGAAAAAGGCACACATCTAAGGGTGGAGTGCCAGGGGGCGCTGTTTTATACAGGGGAGGTGGGAAAAGCCTTTCCAATAAAGTGACATCAGACAGAGACCATGAGGAAGACAGAAATGTCTTGCGGCTGTGTTAGGAAAACTCTTGCAGGCAGAGGGAATAGCAGTGCCTGCAGCAGGCACGCCATGGCATGCATGTTGGAGGCCAGGTGGCCGGAGTCGAGAGTAGAGTGAGAGGGAGCAGGAGGTGAGGTCAGCAAGACAGGTGGGACTAGAAAGGGGAGGGCCTTGCAGGCCAGGGCCAGGACTGCACTTTTTACTCGGAGCGAGCTTGAGCAGAGCAGAGCATGGGCCTGCCTTCCTGGTTAGAAGGATCCCTCTAGCTGCTGTGCTGAGAACAGACTGCAGAGGGGAGGCAGTCGGGCCGCGCTGTAGTCTCCAGAGGAGATGTGAGGGCGCTCAGGTCCAGGAGGTGGGAGGAGTGGCCACATTCCAGGTGTTTCCAAGATAGAGTGGACACACTTTGTTGCTGGGCTCCGTGTGGGTGAGAGTTAGGGTCAGTGATGGATATGTGGCTTCTGGCCTAAGCAGTGTGGAGGGATAGTGCTGCCATTTGCTTAGATGAGAAAGAACTGGAAGGAGCAGGCTTGAGGGTCTGGGGTGTTAAGAGCTTGGTTAGGGGCCTGTTACAGTTGCCAGGCAGGCCAGGAGACGGTCGGTATGAGCCTGGAATTCAGTGGAGAATCCAGGCGGAAGACAGAAATGTGAGAGCAGTCGGCGTGTAGACGGTGATAGCCACAGGACTGAGGGAGCTGGCCTGGACTTGCTTTCTGACCTTCCCAGCCCTGGCCACTTTTGCCTTTGGGACGCCTTTCTCCACGGGAAAAAAATATTTAAAATTATGGTTTATAACTGTGTTGGCACAAAGACAAAAAAATGTTATCCAAGCTGGATTTTATTCCATTTTTTCCTCTAATTTAAAAAGAAATGTGAACATTTTCATGGGCTCCTAAAAGTGTTATGGGCCTTGGCACCATGCCTACCGTGACTCGTGGGAAAGTCAGCGCTGAGTTCACCCAGTATGTGACTCTAGAAAAAGAAGAGGTGCAAGGACTGAACCGCGGGACACACTGACCTTTAGAAGTGCGGGAGGTGATGCGGAGGCAGCAAAGGGAGAAGGAGTAGCCCATGTGGTGGGAGGAGGATCCAGGGAGTGGTGGGGCCTGAGGCCAAAGGCAGCAAGTGTCTCAAGGAGGCGGGATCACCTGGGCCACTGAACCCAGTGTCGGCTGTTCAGGTACTGGTCGTCCCGAGGCCTCGGCTGGCCTATCCACCCATCCCTCTGGCATCCCCCTGAGGAAGAGGATGCAGCTCCCCCACCAGGTGCCAGCTGTCTCCACCCTCCTGCCCCTCCCATGCTGCCACCCCAGCCCCAGAACAGTAATGCTGTTGGCCTGGCCCCCATCCCTTTGCAGATCGTGTTTGAGATCTCCAAGCAAGAGGACTGGCAGGTCCCCATCTGGATCATTGTGGGCAGCACCCTGGGGGGCCTCCTGCTGCTGGCCCTGCTGGTCCTGGCACTGTGGAAGGTGAGGGCCCCTGCAGGGGAGGGAAGGAGCAGCATCCTGGCTGGTGGGCTCAGGCTCCAGCCCCTGGAGCTTCATGGCCGCTGCCATGTTCTCCTCTCCAAGGGAGCTGGCACCCCACCCCCTCACCACAGCAGACACATTGGTTAGGGCCAACACAGGGCACTCAGACTACGGCTCTGACCTATCTGTGGGTGCCTTTGAGAACCTGATGAGAACTAAGGTTCCTATTAATAGAGAAAGAAAAAAAAAGCAAGTACAAACAACTGCACAAAATTTCTCCAACAATGTCAAGCTGTTAACAAACCTCCCAAAGTCCATCTCTGTCTCTGAAGCTCTGGTTACAAACCCCTTGTCTCAGTCTCCTCCTGCTACAGATGAAGGAGGCCCAGAGAGGGATGTTGGCTGGGGCTGGTCACACAGCAAGGTGTGGGAGCCAGCATGACTTCTTGTATGCCGCCCATGGTCTCATCCACTGTGTTCCAGTCCACAGAGGCAGTTCTGGAGGAGGGGGTGCTCAGAAGGAGCTGGGGTACTCAAGGAAGCCCTGAGGGAGGAATCTCGAGGAAGGGTAGTGGAGGGAAAGCAGGGGTAGGCCTTGTCCACCCTGTCCTCCTCTGAGACGTCTCCCTTTGCTTCCTCACAGCTCGGCTTCTTTAAAAGTGCCAGGCGCAGGAGGGAGCCTGGTCTGGACCCCACCCCCAAAGTGCTGGAGTGAGGCTCCAGAGGAGACTTTGAGTTGATGGGGGCCAGGACACCTGTCCAGGCAGTGTTCAGACCCAGGCCTGTGGCCCCACCGAGCTGGAGCGGAGAGGAAGCCAGCTGGCTTTGCACTTGACCTCATCTCCTGAGCAATGGCGCCTGCTCCCTCCAGAATGGAACTCAAGCTGGTTTTCAGTGGAACTGCCCTGCTGGGAGGCTGGGACACCTTCAACACAGACCCCTAGGGATTTAAAGGGACACACCCCCACACACACACCCAGGCCCACGCCAAGGCCTCCCTCAGGCTCTCTGGAGGGCATTTGCTGCCCCAGCTACTAAGGTGCTAGGAATTCGTAATTATCCCCATCCTTCAAAGAAACCCAGGGAGGAAGACTGTAAATACGAACTCAATCTGCACACTCCAGGCCTCTAGTTCCAGAAGGACCCAAGACAGAACAGATCTGAAGTCTGCCCTTTTCTCTCACCCTTCCCACCCCTCCATTGGCTCCCAAGTCATACCCACTCCCTTCCCCATAGATAGGCCCCTGGGGCTCCCGAAGAATGAACCCAAGCCCAAGGGCTTGATGGCGACAGCTGCGAGCCAGGGATGAAGAAAGACTCTGAGATGCGGAGACTGATGGCCAGACAAGTGGGACCAGGATACTGGACGCTGCCCTGAGATGAGAGGCAGCCGGGCTCTGCACCCACGTGCATTCACGTTGACCGCAACTCACACATTCCCCCACCAATTGTGGCCCCTTGCTCTCAGCTGCCAACCCTCCCAGGCCACTTTTGTTCCCAGGTACCTCATGGGAAGCATGTGGATGACACAATCCCTGGGGCTGTGCATTCCCACATGTCTTCTTGCTGCAGGCTGCCCCTAGACATGGACGCACTGGCCCGGCTGCAGCTGGGCAGCAGGTGTAGGGGTGGGGAGCCTCCCCTCCCTGTATCAGCCCCTCCCTACACATACACACTGCCTCCCATCCTTCCCTTATGCCAACCAGTGCACAGGGAAGGGCTTGGCCAGCGCTGTTGAGGGGTGCCCTCTGGAATGCACTGAATAAAGCGCGTGCAAGGACTCCTGGAGCCTGTGCAGCCTCAGTGGCAAATATCTCATCCGCCGGCCCCCAGGACAAGTGGTATGACCAGTGATAATGCCCCAAGGACAAGGGGCATGCCTGCTGCCCAGCGGAGTAATTTATGCCTTAACCTTGTTTTGAGGTAGAAAGGGGGACACATCAAAGGCATCTGTCCCCCTGTGCACAGTACGACCTTTACTGTCGTAAATATTTTTGAAAAATTAAAAATACAGTGTTTAAAAACAACCAAGCACTGACATCCCATTCTGTGGGCAGAGCACATCACAGTGAGCCACACTCCGCTTTGAAGGAGAGGAAGTAGCTGAGGGGGTTCCTTGCTTCCTCCCCCCTACATGTCGGAAGGGACTCATCTGCTATTTGCTGCCCACAACATGCCCTCCAAGTGGCTGCCTGGCTTCTGTGTGGCGTCTCCAGGGGTGGAGTGCTCTCTCTCCCAAGATCGCCCTTCCATCTATGGCCAGTGTGGATGGTTAGGACCCAAATGTTTCACTGTAGCTTCTGCCCTTGGTTCCAGCTCTTCCCTCTCATGCCTCCCAGACTTCTCCAGGCCAGTTTCATTGTTAACCCTCTTACACTCTGACTTCAACCAAGGCGTCTCCATTCTGTTCTTGTGTCATTCATGTCTTGGAATCCCAATAAGTAGAACCGTGGAAATAATTTGATCTTGTTTTTGCATAAATGAGGACACTGAGAACCAGAGAGAGCCCTAGGCTCCCACAGCAAAACCAAAGCTAAACCTAGGACTGCTGTCTCCCAAGCCAGATTCTGTCATCCGGGCGCAGCCTCAGAAGGGCTTGATGTGCAGCAAAAGGTGAAAATGGTGAAACTAAAATTTGAGTATCAAAACCCATTGCCTTCTAATAGAATCAGAAGGAAATGTTGCTAAATCATATTCCATTTCAGTCATCACTCTTATGAATGGGGTAACCTGGCTAAATAAGAACTAATGAACCCCCATTCAGAAGTGCATTGTTTGATTTAGCACCAAGTCTTCCATCAAATACCGTCAGATCTGAGAGAATGCTCTTATGGAAAACCTGATTTTTAGAGGTTGGCATTCATATTTTTAAAAACTGCTACCTGTGACCACAGTGCAGGCCAAACAGAATGTACCTGCTGGTCAAATGCAGCCCAGAGGTCACTGAATTGCAACCTCTGGACTCGCAGTCAGAGGCAGGCAGCCCTTATTCCAGAACTCCACAGTCCCTTCACACCCTTCCCCAGACCTACACCAAGACCAACTAAGTGGTCAAAAGGTAGGCAAACTGAAAGTTGTATCAAGACCCTTAGCCTCTCAATTTCTGTTATCAAGTCTCCCTTTCTGAATCTATTTACTCTGAAGTATAAATGTCCAATATGAGCCTTAAGAGTGCCTGGTAGAGCAAACAAAGATGCATCTTATAGGGAGCAAAGTCTATGCTAACAGTGTTTCTCAATCCTGGCTGCACCTTAGAACCACCTGGGAGCTTTCAAAGTGACCACTGCAAGGGCCCGACCCACTATGGATCCCAATTTCACTGGTTGGGAGAGGGGCCAAATTTGTTTCCAACGTCCCTAGATGACTCTAATGGCTGAGAGTTGTCACCAACAGGTAAGTGAATATCCAAGCTAGAAGATGAAGAAAGAGGGGGTTGTGCCCAAGCCCATTGTGCCTCATAAAGCAGATGATCTCTGCAGAGCTGAGCTTCTCCAAGAGTGGTCCCAGGACTGCCTCAGTCAGACCACAGACGCCTAAGTTCCTCCTCGGACTTCACAGATCCAAGTTCTATGAGGTAATTCTAAGCACATTAAACTTATAGAACAGCCCTCTGGATTTAACATTACATAACAGCTATAATATTCTGCTATAATATTATAGTAATATTCTGCTGTTCTCTAATCTTCAACGTCAGTTTCTCAGGCCTGTCTTTAGATGCCCTTCAGCTCTGCTGAGGACTATCTTGGTGGCAGCCAGCAAAGAAAATCAGCAAAAACCCCAGTGGAGTTTCTGGCTTTTACTTTTGTTAAGGAAGGTGATGTTTCTTAACATGACAGGTATCTAGGTGAAAAGAGCAAAGTGCTAACGCAAACACAACAGAGACACTATGGAATAGCTCTGCCCAGGGACATGTGGAAGAGCTTCTGGAAGACGGTGTGGACCTTTCCATCCCTAGAGGTCTTTACAAGATAAACTGCTACCTCCATCAGTATTCAAAAGGTTTTAGCATCAATATTGTCTGAGAATAAGACACTAGACTTGAGTCAGTCCCCTGGCTTCAAGCCCAGGATGCCAAGCAGCCTGTAATGGAGACCGCTGGCTTAATCATGTTCCTTTCCTGGCATAGCTCACTGCACCCATGCCTCACCCCCAACAAGCAGTCTCCCCACCACCCAAATGTGCCTTGGGTGACTTAAATACAGCCATTAGTATGAATGGTCCCCTGTTTTTATTCAACACCATACTGGTCTTTGCTTTTACCTTCAGCTAGCTAATGTGGTTCCAGCCTTTTATTCTGCACTCCTTGTTACCAAAAAAATAAAAAAAAAACACCTCCCAAACTATCTTTATGTTAGTGTTAACATCAACTAGATTCTTTTCTCAAAGGACAGCCAGGCCTAATTGGCCACATAAAATCTGCAGAGTGCTTTTGTGTCACTGTCTATTCAATTAGTTTCAACATCATGCTAAAATAGGACAGCATGTTCCAAAACTGAAACTGAAGTAGGAACAGAGCCTTGCTGATTTAGCATGAAGAGAGAATTATAAGCCTTGCACCTGGACTCTAAAACTTTTCAATAAGATGTATGCTAAACTGTACCTAGCAAACTTACCAAGTCCAAAGTAGAGTACAAGCAGAAAGTTATTTTTAAAGGAGGAGCACTATCATTGAGGGACTTACCCTTTCTAATCAGCTTTGCATGGTTTGTTTTGAGAGTGTCTCGCTCTGTTGCCCAGGCTGGAGTGCAGCGGCTCCATCACAGCTCACTGCAACTTCTGCCTCTCGGACTCAAGCAATCCCACCTCAGTTTCTCGAGTAGCTGGGACTACAGGCACACACCACACCCAGCTAATTTTTGTATTTTTTGTAGAGACAAGGTCTTGCCATGTTGCCCAGGCTGGTCTCAAACTCCTGGACTATCTCCCTGGCACTGCATTTAAAAAGATGTGCAGCAACTTAGTGATGTGTCTGAAATGTTTTCAGAAGGTGGCCCAAGCCAGAGTCAAAAAATAACTTGTTTTTGTTTAGAAAATTAGAGGAAATACAGAAAATCAAATTTCAAATAGGTGCATCTAACTGGAGAACAAGCTTATCAAGGACAGAGACCATCTTTCTTATTTTTATTTTTGGGACAGGGTCTCGTCCTGTCACCCAGGCTAGAGTGCAGTGGCACAATCACAGCTCACTGCAGCCTCGACCTCCTGGACTTCAGTGATCCTCCCACCTCAGCCTCTCAAGTAGCTGGGACTACAGACGTGCACCACCATGCCCAGCTACTTTTTAAAAAAAATTTGTGTAGAAAGGGGGTCTCACTTTGTTGCCCAGGCTGGTCTCTTATTTTTGTATATGTATCTGTGGTGCAGTGCCTGAAATACAGCAGGTGTTCAGGAAGCACCAATTTGCAAGAGTATCTTGCCGTTGATTAAGGCAAAAGCAAAACCCCAGTCCTCCCCTCTGATGGACTGAGCACACCAAAGTTTTAAAGCACAGGCAAATTAGAAAATGTATTCTTGTCTACACTTGCCAACAAGCTAAGGTTTTCTGAACCATCTAAAGTTTGCCTCTCTCATACTGAAATGTTCTAGGTCAAGTATCTGAAGGAATATAGTACTGCCAGTATTTTCTTTAGTCATCTGTCATACAGCAGACACTACTTGAAACAAAGAAAAAAATGTTTTAAAACCTGTCTGATTTCCGTGGTCTCACTAGGTATTGCAGCCGGGGAGTGACCCAGCAGAGATCTGAAGGTGCGCTTCCCTAGTACTGGCATCTCATAGTGAAGGAGCACTGCTCAGTGGGTCAAGAGACCCAGAGCCCACTCTCGGTTATGACACACTTAGTTAGTCCTTGTGCGGCCTTTCTGGGCTTGTGTCCTGAACTATAAAATGAGAGGGCTGCACTGTTTTTTTCAGATCTCTATAGAGACTGGAATGGCCACTCAGAATCTAAATTTGAAAACAAACATGTCCTGAGGGTGTGCTCCAATACCACCCTTTAATACTCTCCTGAGGTGTGAATGCTGGAAATGAGAAGGCCAAATTACTGTTACTTGCAAATGATTAGTGTATCTGGGACATCCAAAAGAAGTAACTGAAAATGTATTTCCTTAAAAAAAAAAAAAAAAAGTGCAGTGCTTTTGTAAAAACATTAATATTTAGAAGTACGTAGTGCTAATAAAAGGAAAATAGTTGTAAGACCTTCATTAAAAAGAAAAACCTAAAAAAAAAAAAAGCAAATTCTGGATAGAGGTGTATGCTTTACCTAACCAGACACAGCTTTCTTTTCGATTAAAAAAAAAGGTTCAGAAATGCAGAACTGCACAGATGTCCCTAAATCTGTTAATTCAATGCTAAACGAAATAATCTCTTAACATGATGAAATAACACCAAACTTCATCTGGAAAAATAAACATATAATAATGAAAAAAGTTAGCTACTCCCACCTCTCTACTTAAAAAAGACAAATGAAGAAATACTAGTCCAAGGCCAGGTGTGGTGGCTCATGTCTGTAATCCCAACACTTTGGGAGGCTGAGGTGGGAGGACTGCTTGTGCCCAGGAGTTCAATACCAGCCTAGGCATGATGGCAAAACCCCATCTCTACAAAAAATACCCCCCAAAAAAAGAATTAGCTGGGCATGGTGGCACATACCTGTAGTCCCAGCTACTTGGGAGGCTGAGGTGAGAGGATCACTTGAGCCCAGAAGATCAAGGCTACAGTGAGCCATGATGGCACCACTGCACTCTCCAGCCTGGGTGATAGAGTGAGATCATGTCTCAAAAAACAAACAAACAAACAAAAACCAAACAAATTCTAGGAAAATCAAAATTTTAAACCAAAGAAGAGAAGGAGAAAGAAGGGAAGGGAAGCCATAAAAGTGTCTCTTTCAAATAGATCATGGCGGGGGGGCGGGGGGGGAAGACATACAACTTGGAATAGAGACAGCCTTACAAGCAGGATCTAACACTCAAGACTCCATTTTTTTTAATTGTGATAAATTTGACTATAGAAAAAAGTAAACTTTGGATACAGAAGTACCATAAAGTAAATAAACTGCAACTATTATATGACAGAGAAAATGTACTCAAACTTCTAAGGAACTTCTAACAAGTAGGAAAAAAAAAAAAAAAAAACACACAACCCCAAGGCAAACATAGTCAATAAATATATGAAAGTGTTCAACGTTACTCATAATAAAGGCGCACAAATCAAACCATGAAATACTATTTTTCATTAATCACAACTTTGAAAAAACTAAATGATTAAGTAATATCTGATGTCAATAAAGATGCAAAGAGATGGAAGGCAATTTGGTAACTTCTGTCAAGATTTTAAGTAGTCACTAAACCAAGTTCCAGTGCTAGGAATGAATATGTCCTGTAAGTATTGTACTTAAGGATGTTGACTGCATCATTATTTGAAATATCACAAACTGAAAACCTAAAGTCCATCAATACAATCTAGTTAAATACATTTTCAATCCATCAACAGAATTAAATGCTATGAAGTTGTTTTAAAAATCTATACATATAGAAATGAAAAATGCCTAAGATATATTACATGAAAAAGATAAGATACAGAATAGTGTTGCATTTTAAAAACTGAAAAGGAGAAATAATACATATGTGCACAGAAACATTCTGGGAAGCTACTCAAAAAACTATTAATAGTGATTGTCTCTGCAGAGTCCAAATGGGAGGCGGGAAGAGATGAAAAGGGAACTTTAAAAAAATATATTTGAATTTTTCTTTACTATTTGAATTTTTTCCCGTGCACATATATAACTTTGACAACTTTAAGGCACTCAACAAAAGAACATCGCAACTAAGGCACACTGAATAATAAAGACACAAACCTCAAAGTAGTTTTTTTCAAACATTTACTGAACACAAACACCATTTTTTCCTTTTACACAGCAAGATTGTTAGTTTCAAATTAGCTGAGTTATTAGGACTGTCAATTGCCATGAAACTAAAAATGACTCTACATGTCAAACTCAAAATAGAAAATGTCATGCAATATATAAATCACTAATGGACCTCTGGTGCAGTCAGCAAGTTTACTATGTTTATTAAAGTCACATAAATGGTTTGACAAAAGTGCACAATAGAATGACATCACTGGTTTGTTATAAATCACAGTGAATTACTAGAATACAACAATGTAGTTCCTCTACACGGAGGATTGCAGGATGGGGTGAAAAGGACAGGGTCTTTTCCATCGATTAGGCCAGTCAGATTTTACTCCCTAACTGTGTACCTCTGAAAAGATTAGTGAGGAAAGCTGAGTTTCTTTCCTCATCTTTTCTTCTCTACCAGTTACTAAGCAACAACAAAAAAAAGCCATGCACAAATTTTACAACACCTGATAAAAAATAGATACAAAATCGTGTTCGTTTCATCACTTGGCAAGCTTGCATCTTTGCTCCTTCATTTTTCTGATTAGGCCATTCATCACATGACTCACCCTGAATAAAAGCTGTTAATAATTTAGCAATACTTACCCCTGTACATACATCAAGATACACTCCCCATAACCATCAAGTCATTGTCTCTTCCCTATACATTAACACAAAGGTACACACCACAAACCTAGACTAGAGACCACATTTACTTTACAGTTTTAAAAATTAATATATCTCCACTATCAATAGTGTAGTATTTATTTCAGATCCCATATTTGGGGGAGGGCATGCTGTACAACCCAGTCCATCTAAAGATTTGGGAAAGTCTGCCAGAAATACATAAGAAAGCCCTGCAATGTGATACACACATAGGAGTTTTCTACTTTCAAGAGATGACATCCAGAAAAAGCTATGCATTTTCAGAACAGGAATGGACACATAGCTTAAAACCTCTGGACTAAAAATGTTTCATAGCACAAAAGGCAGAGTTTTGTTTTCTTTAACCCCTTTTTAATGTTATAGTATAGTCAGTGAGAAAAACAGAATAATCATGTGTGCATCAACACATCTGACTAATCTGAAAAGGAACATTTAAGATTCTTACAGATAATCTACCATAAAAAAACAAGTCCTTTATACTTTCATTCATCTATTCACTAATTCAGCCACTGACTGGCTGTTTCTAAACCAGCAAACTGTAATCAAAGGTCTGGCAACTCACTCCTCACCCCACCCCATTCCAAAAAAAAAGAAATGCTTCTGCTTAAACAACCCAAAGTGGTCTTATTGATAAAGTAGCTGCCTCAACTATAGTGGAAACTCTTAACAGGGTGTTGCTCCCATGAAATTTCAATTTTCAAAACATCTGTCAAACAGAGTTGGTATTTAGAAAGCTGCTGCCCCCAAATCATATTTTACTTCAAACAATGCTATCATACCTAAGTTCTCACAATTACCAATTGTTAGTCCACTATTAGTATAATGAAATAAAACCCTTCTCAGAAACAAGCAGACCAAAGCTTACAGATGGTCTGCTTTTGGGTTTGGTTTATTTAAAATTCCCACAGCAAAGAACCTTAACATGATTGGGCTGTGGCCTACTAGAACAACCAGGGTGGACTGAAAAAGCTATGTTGTCAGTGTCAGTTCTAATGTAAAAACGTTCCCCCTTCTTTATCAATTCAGGGGATGGGTTTGCTGCCCATTCCTTGAGTTAAATAGTTAACTTAAACTCAATAGCTCAATTTTGCCAACTCTATCAAGTGCATAAAACCCACTTAAGCTTCTCATGATTTGCGAATGAAAACATCCACCTGGGCCTCCCTAGCTCATCCAGATTTATATAACTATTACTGAACAGGACAGAGAAGTTTTGGTTGAATCTGTAATATCATCAATGAAGAGATACAATTCAAAGCATACGTATACCAATAGTAAACATCAAATGACCAAAGTGGCTGCAAAATGGAGACAGCCTAGAGTTCACAGAGGGCTAAGATATAGAACTATCATTTTCTTACCTATTTTCCTTTTTTAAAAAAAAAAATTAAGTTGGGGAAGGGTCTGGCTAAACATATTTTAAAACAATTCTACCAAAAACATTTAAAAAAAACAGGCATGTAGATCACTTATTTCAAAAATGATTTTATACAGGTGTTTTCACAATACACATTTGGATTGATTTTACAAGATAGAATTAGATTCTCAGCAGGATACTACACAATTTACCACTATACTAAACAAACAAAAAAAAATCTAATTACCATTAGCATAGTTCATAGTTTATTCCACTGTCTTCAAATTCGTTCTCCAACCTGTCAGCATTTCAATCAACAGTTTTACTTTCTCCAGCATTGTTTTCCCTTCTCAAAATAGAATGTCATTAAATTTTGATGTCTGAATATGTACATATAATCGTTATCCTCATTTTATAAATAAGCAGTGTCTTAAATAGTGCTGGTCCTGGGTAGCCAAAGGGATGAAATGTGTTTTTAAAACATGCAACATTATCTGATATTTTAAGTTTTGATGTTTAAATAAAAATAATATACATTAATAATGGAACCAACTGAATACCAAGTATCAAAGCTATTCCTTAGACTGTCCAATAAGCAGGCCTTGTAGTTTGAAAAATAAAGGGTCTGATCTGAACTGTGGAAAAAGCATGATTCACTCACCTTGAAGAAGAGCATTTTCTCTTTCAGGCCACTGAGAGTTGCTAAGAGCAAGGTACAGTATTTCCTTGACTCATACCAGGAGGATCAAGTCTGGTAATTTTTAAATTAGGGCTCACTCAAATACCTCCGTTTAAGCCAACCTAAAAACCTTCCTTGTAAAATCTCAGGTTAGGAAAATAGAAATCTATTACCACGACAGAATTTACCATGAAAACATTCCTAACTGAAGCAAGAAGACACACAAAGTATAATGATAGCAACTGTAAAAAGTATCTTGCATCCTTGGGGGATAGTCCCCCCTTCTGTCCCCTCCCATCCTTCAAAATATTTCATTTTGTGGGGTATTTCTATTTTATTTAAGGCCCTAGGTGCTGATTTTGGCTTGGTCATTGTTTTATACTGATCTAACTGCAACCTTTCTCTTATACTTTACAAAGCATTATCCATAAAGTGTTAATTGAAACATTTTTTTTTAAGTTTGTATCTGATGCTGCTACATCATTATAATGCTTTTCATTAAAGGAAAAAAAAAGAAGCTGCAGGTCTTCACTTACAGTACCATGCACTATGAGTAGCTAAGGCATTCATTTGGCACTAGAGAGAAAATTACAGATACAGCTAATTTTGCTTTCATTATCATTTTTAACATCAATAGAAATAAGCGTATAACTTTCACTTGAATTTTTGTAATGCTTAAAAGATAATCACAGAATACCCTTTTAGTTTGACAGTTAAAATGTTGCCATTAAAACAAAACAAAACCAAAAAACCATAAAGACCTCTGTATAGCCTGTAGGAATAAGTGACATTTTGTGGTTGAAAAATTTGCAGCTCAGACAAAATTACCTTTCAAGTGGCATTAAGAATTATTTTTATCATAAAAAACACGTAAGTTCCTATACCACACTAGTGATATTTCTACTTCTTGTCACAGACTAAGAAAGTGAAAAAATTCAAAAATATCCTGGTTCCTTTTCATCTGTCATAAATAAAAATACCTTATTAGGGAGGCACAAATAATGCCTTCTGGAAAAGTAGTTTCCAAATTTTAAAAGATATAGGAGGAAAAGGGGAAAGGGGACAAAAATAGAATGTATAGCTATACTGTGACAATTTGTTTCATAAGAAAACAGCATTCATAATTTTTACATGTCTATGAGCTGAATCAAATAGACTGCTGCAATTTAGATAAATTTCATTAAAATAGACTTTGAAGAATTCAAGCCTAAAGGCAGAGTCCATCAAGATTCTCTGAAAAGTTGGTTTAAGATGATAACCATTTTGTATATACTACCCAGCATAATGCAACAATTTCAAATGGATTTAACTTTACAAATTTGTAACTATTAAATTAGCATATTTTCCAGATTAATCTGCAGCTATTTTTTTAAAATCCTCCTGAATGCTAAAATGTGCTGCATCACTCCATATAAATAATGGAAGAGTCAAAACTATCTACAGCAGTTTGGCATGGGCAGAACACCTGGCTATCCCATTCCTTTTAATGTTCCTTTTTAGCTCTTTTTCTTCATAAAATCCTCAAAACTGCTGCATGGATAACATGCTGACATAGGCTTAACAGAAATACTTTTGTAAGCAGCTGTTTAAAACATTATCAACTTGAAATTATAAATGTCCCTTGTTACATAAACAATTTTATATCTGTTCCTTTAAAAAAAAAAAAAAAAAGACAAATAGGTGACCAATATCCAAATACCTTATCGTTACACCAAAACTATGTGGCTTTGTTTAAAGTCTGTCTGAAATCAATTACCATGAGGCAAGAAAAACAAATACAGAACTAAGGAAGGATGGGATGGGAGGAAGGGTAGTGGAAAGAAAAGCAGAATTTATGAACACATAATTCTACTGTCTGTGATTAAAGTCCTTTACTTTTTAGCACCACATTAAACGACTTTACATATCCAGTCACTTAATGAAATCCAACAAACTCTTCAAGAGTTCTGGGGATCTGGTCTTGGTAGTTAATGTCATTAGCCCGAACTGCTCGGGCAGCCAGGCACTTGAGACTCATCTTCATTTGAGTTTTAAGTAGTATTTCAGATACCCCAGTTGTACTTTTGTCTAGCGGAGTCTTATTCTGTTTATTCGTCATGTCAGTGTGAGCTCCAGCTTCAACTAGGCTAATGATGATGGAGTGCAAGGTCAAAAAATCACTGATGGGCCTGTTGTACTGAACGATAATATGAAGGGCACTGTTTCCCTCATTGTCCACGGCATTCACCTCTGCACCACAGTCCAGTAGGAGCTTTGTGACAAGTGCGTTTGGAAAGCTGCAGACGTCATTGGTGTGGAAATCATCAACCGGAGTATTGGAATTGACAGCCAGATGCAACAAGGTGAAACCTTCACGAGTTCTGGGATCAAGGTGAATCAGGTTGTATATCTGCTTGTTAATTTTGCACTGATCTTCTTCGCTGCACTGCGTTTTGGTAGAGATGCATACTAAATACAGAAAGGTATAGAGATTACATTCATAATTGTCCATAGCATTGTGGACATCAGCATCTGATATATTTTTCACTCTGTTCATACTTTGTTCTATTTCCAAAACACTGCATCTCAAAACACATTCTATGTCTGGGGCCTTCACAGTTTCATTCAAATGTATCATTTGTGAGAAAACTTGAGCAAATCGAAGAAGATCCTTGTGGGTGTTCCTGTTACCTTTTTGTCTGAGGTGCAGGGCGTGAAGCCACAACTTGATACACTGCTCAAATTCCATGTTATCCGCATAAACAGCTCCCCTGTAAATGATGGGATGAGAAACATCAATATTGTCAGCACCTAAAATCCGTTCCCGAACTATAAGGCCTTCCATATGAAGAGCATCTCTGTCTTGCCGAATGGACTCCAGTTCCTGAGGATTTCTACATTCAGTTCTATTCCCATAAGCATGGATTGGTGGAAGAACCTCTTTTTCGAGAATGTTATCACCATCTTGAAACCTCTCTAACATGGCTAAATATAGATAGTGGTATGTCTTTATGATGTCATAGTTCTCACGGTCATTTGCAAAGGAGGCACCCAAGAGTTCCAAAGCTTCAATCCGACTTCTTCGGTCACAATCAGCATGAGAGAGCAACAGTTCAACGACATCAGCTTTACAGCTTTCGGCAGCTACTTTCAATGGCGTCATCCCATGGCCATTCACTACTATAGCAGCACGCCATTTTATCAGCTCTTTCACAATATCTATGTGCCCAGCTTCAGCTGCAAAGTGCAATGCTGTGGCTCCACAATGTGCTTTAGCATTGGGATCAGCACGTTGTTCTAAAAGGTATCTGACCACATCAGTGTGTCCCTTATATGCTGCAATCATTAGGCAGGTGTTGTCATATTTGTTGGCAATGCTGATGTTGGCATTATTTTCAACCAAGTATTTCACAATGTCCAGTCT
Source organism: Mandrillus leucophaeus (assembly GCF_000951045.1). Classification (NCBI taxonomy): domain Eukaryota; kingdom Metazoa; phylum Chordata; class Mammalia; order Primates; family Cercopithecidae; genus Mandrillus; species Mandrillus leucophaeus. Next base: position 6,950,546 of record NW_012100320.1, on the reverse strand, counting down.
GCCATCAAAGCATGCTGCCCGCAGGGGGGTTGAATTAGTTACTGTGGTATGATTCACGTTGGCTCCATGGCTGACTAGAAGTTTAACAACTTCAAAATGTCCTGCTCCAGCTGCACACCAAAGAGCAGTGGCACCATCAATGACATACCTACACATGAAAAGAATAAGCAGTTAGATAATGGAGGCCACAGCCTAACATACGTTTAAAGGATGTGTTCACTCGCACCGACCAAGACCTCACTCTCCAGAACATTAATAAAACATCAGTTCTCATGAAAATAAAAGCAGGTAATTTAAGGAAATCACTTTGCATAGTACTTGTACCTAATATAAAGCTCAATATATGCTAGCTATTACTGTTACTATATAACCCTAAAAAACAAACCTGAAAAATCAACAACTTTCTACTAGCAAACGTAAATACATTTCAGAAGGCACAGGGGAAATGTATGGAGGTAGCTTCTTCATCACCAAGTTGATTCACTGGTTCCTAGAAGAACATGTTCCTCCTTCCCAGTAGCCTCCAGGCAGCAAGCAGTTTCTGACAATTAGGAAAGCCACCCCAACCCTACATTAAAGCTGCTTTAAGAAGAAAAAAATACAGCAGATTAAGTTTCCCCTAAGCTAATTGAGTACTATACGACAGCAATGAGAATGAAATAATTATTGCTCCCTACACAATATGAATAGATAACATAAACCTGATGCTGAGAAAAAGAAGTCAGATGAATACAGCACATATTGTATTATCACATTTACATACTTATCTGCAGTGTTAGAAGTGAGGATACTGGTTACTTTTGGGGAGAGGAGTGAATGGGAGAAAGCACAAAGGGGACTCTAGTAAACAAATATGTTCACTTTGTGAAATTTTTATATATTATAATTAGTGCATTTTTCTCTAAGTTACATTATGCTCCAATTTAAAAGTTTTAAAAACATATATGTACATGTGCGTGCATATAATGCTCGTCTGTGTGTGTTCCTCAATCAACCACTATAGGAAAAAACTAAAAGCAGGAAATAATTCACACTTTTGGAAAACCAAGCAGATATCTTCTGACATGACTGGACTTGTGGTTTCATATTTATCACTTACTTACTAAACATCTGATATGTGCTAGGTTCACTACTTAACGTACAAAATTAGACTATTGCTAGAGTCCAATCTTTTCCACCTTTCTACTGTCAATTTTTCCCCAACCTCAATTTCTCAATTTTTTACCACTAACCAAAACACCTGATAAGTAGATTTTTGCTGGAGATAGTCTACTGTGCTAGAAGCAGTAAGTATATTTGGAAGTGTTAACAAGAAAGGTTGATCAAAGGAACATTCACTAGGGCAATTAAATATACATACCAAAAACTTCACTAGTGAGCTTCTCACTATACAACTTTACAACACTGGTCAAATTGTATCCCCCACGAAGTGGAAAAGAGAATAATGCTCCTGGTGCTATAGTTTGAATGTGTCCCCACCAAAATTCAGGGGTTGCCAAATGTGAACAGCATTAAGAGGTGATGTCTTGAAGAGGTGATTAGGTCATGAGGGCTCCTCCACTTGTGAATGAGATTAAGGACCACACACAAGAGGCGTTAGGCCTGGCGTGGTAGCTCACGCCTATTATCCCAGTACTTTGGGAGGCTGAAGTGGGCAGATCACTTGAGGTCAGGAGTTCAAGACCAGCCTGGCCAACATGGTGAAACCCCATCTCTACCAAAAATACAAAAATTCGCCGGGCATGGTGGCACATGCCTGTAATCCCAAATACTCAGGAGGCTGAGGCAGGAGACTCACTTGAACCTGGGAGGCAGAAGCTGCAGTGAGCTGACATCATGCCACTGCACTCAGTCTGGGCAACAGAGCAAAACTCCATCTCAAAAAAAAAAAGAAAAAAAAAAAAACGGGTGTTAGCAACATTCCACTGGCTTGCCTTTTCACCTTCCACCATGTGAGGACACAGCATTCCTCCCCTCTGGAGGACACGGCCCTCACCAGACAACTGAACCTATCAGCACCTGGATCTTGAAGATTTCAGCCTCCAGAAATATGAGAAATAAATTTCTGTTCATAAATTACAGTGTCAGGTATTTTGTTATAACACCACAGAACAGACTAAGACATATAAATATCACGGTTTAACCCCAGTTAACATCAACACAAAAAACAATACCCTTTATCACTTCTACTGAAAATACTCATTTTATAATAATTTAAGCAATTAGTTCTTCAGTTTCAAATAATGACACAAAATATTTGTACACAAAAGCCTTCTCAGTAACAGTGTTACCTACAAAGAAGAGGCTAGGACTGGCTGGGAAGAGACTTGAAGGTACTGGAAATGTCCTATATTTCGATCTGGGTGGCAGCCACATGAACGGATATTTAGGGAAAAAACTCATCAAACTGCATACTTAAGATCTCTGTATTTTACTGTAGGTAAGATATACCTCAAAAAAGATCAGAAGGCTCCTAAAATTATTTTTTTTAATTTTTATTTTTAAAAATGCATTTGTTAATTGATTTTTTTTAACTAAAGAATGGATCAGGCTGGGTGCAGTGGCTCATGCCTGTAATCCCAGCACTTTGGGAGGCCAAAGCGGGTGGATCACCAGAGGACAGGAGTTCGAGACTAACCTGGCCAACATGGTGAAATCCCTTCTCTACTAATAATACAAAAATTAGCCAGGAGTGGTGGCACACACCTATAATCCCAGATACTCAGGAGGCTGAGGCAGGAGAATCACTTGAACCCAGGAGGCAGAGGTTGCAGTGAGCCGACATTGCGCCATTGCACTCCAGCCTGGGTGACAAGAACAAAACTCCATCTCAAAAAAAAAAAAAAAAGAATGAATCAAGAAAATAAGACACTACATCAGTGATGCCAACTATATGTTTTGCAAACAATTCAGTTTAATTAAAATTCACTTATGTTTTTATTGTCATGATTATGTAAAGTTTAATAAACATTTATTTACTGTCAAAAAAATACCACTTGCAACAGCATCAGAAAATACCAATAAATAGTAATAAATCTAATGAAAAATGTGCAAGACTTCTACACTGAAAACTACAAAGCAGCACTCCTGAGATAAGTAAAGAAAATCTAAATAAATGGGAAAATATTCCATGTTCATGATCCAGAAGACTCTATAATGTTAAGATGTCAATTCTCCCCCAAAATGATCTATAGAGTCTATATAAACCAAATGAAAATCCCAGCAGGTTGTGTGGTATATGTATGTATATGTGTGTGTGTGTGTGTGTGTGTGTGTGTGAGTCCAAGAGGTCGAGGCTACAATGAGTCATGATCAGGCCACTGCACTCTAGACTGAGCAACAGTGCGAGACCCTCTCTCTAAAATGGGAAGGCGAGGAAGGAAAGGGAGGAAGGGAAAGAGAGAAAAGAAGAGAAAAGAAAAGAAAAGAAAAGAAAAGAAAAAAGAAAAGAAAACGAACAGACAGGCCAATTCTAAAAAGAATATGGAAATGCAAACAACCAAGATAATCTTCAAGAAAAATAAAGCTAGAGGACAAACTACAGTAATTAAAATTAAGTGCTGGCACGGGGACAGAATAATATTATCAATAGACCAAAAAAAAAAAAAAAAAACTCCAGAAATAGATTCACACATACAGAATCCCTTGATTTCTGACAAAGGCTCCAGGGAAATTCACACAGAAGACATGGTCGGCCGGGCGCGGTGGCTCAAGCCTGTAATCCCAGCACTTTGGGAGGCCGAG
>NW_012100320.1:6931968-6946482 GCF_000951045.1 Mandrillus leucophaeus | reverse complement strand
TAAAAAAAGTGATTAAGTGGCCAGGCACAGTGGCTCACAACTGTAATCCCAGCACTGTGGGGGGCTAAGAAGAAGACTGTCTGAGCCAAGAGTTGAAGATCAGCCTGCGCAACACAGCAAGATCCTGTCTCTACTCAATTTAAGGAAAAAAAAAAAAAAAAAGACTGAACAAGTATACTTCACAAAAGATCTCCAAATGGCCAATATGCATATGAAAAGATGCTCAAGATAATTACTTAACAGGGAAATGCAAATTAAAACCAGTTTACCAATATACACACCCAGCAGAATAGCTAAATTTAACAAGACTGACAGGGCAATAATAAGTGTTGAGCAAGATGTGGCAACTGACATTCTCATTGCTGGGGGAAACGGCAAGTAGGAATGTAATTTGGTTGTTGAACTTTGGGGAAACGATTTGGCAATATCTGTTAGTTAAACATACACCTACCTGATGACCCAGCAATTCCACTCCTTGATATATACCAGATAACTAAATGCAAATATCTACCAAACAACATACACAAATGCTCACTGCAGTTTTACTTGCAGTTTTATTCATAACAGTCAAACACTGGAAACAACCAAAATATTAATAGGAAATGGATAAACTGTAGTATATTTATGCAATGGAATATCACACATCATTAAAAAAAGAAACTACTGATACATGCAACTACATGGATGAATCTCAAAGACACTGTTTTAAGCAAAAAAAGTCAGACAAAAAGAGTACATACTGTATAATTCTGCTTATAGGAAGTTCAAGTACAGGCAAAACTAATCTGTGGTGACAGAAGTTGTATTAGTCCATTTTCATGCTGCTAATAAAGGCATACCCGAGACTGGGCAACTTACATAAGAAAAAGGGTTATTGGACTTACAGTTCCACATGGCTGGGGAGGCTTCACAATCATGGCAGAAGGCAAGGAGCAGCAAGTCACGTCTTACGTGGATGGCAGCAGGCAAAAAGAGCTTGTGCAGGGAATCTTCCCCTTATAACCATCAGATCTCATGAGACTTACTATCACGAGAACAGCACAGGAAAGACCTGCCCCCATGATTCAATTACCTCCCACCAGGTCCCTCCCACAGCATGTGGGAATTCAAGATAAGATTTGGGTGGGACATAGCCACACCCTATCAGACGTCAAAATAATCATTACCTCTGGGAAGGAAAGGGAGGAAACTGGGAAGGGGCACAAGGGAAACTTTCAGAGTGATAAAATGTTCTACACATTGATCTAGAAGGTGACTAGATGGATGTAAACATATTAAAAATTCATCGTACAGTATTGTACACAAGATTCATGCACTTTACTAGATATACCTCCTCTAAAAAACACAGATATAATTATAAACAAAAACAGGCACAAATGACTTCAAAGAAAAACAGTTTAAATGAATATAAGTAATTTATACCAAATACTTTCATTTCAAGTAATTTCAATTTCAAGTAATTTCAATTCAAGTAATTTATACCAAATAACTTTGGTAATTTATACCAAATACAGTGCCAAGCACTGTATTCACTGCTGAATATGCAAAATATCTCACTTAATCTTCACAATAATCCTATGAGGTAGGTACTATTATTATGCCCTATTATACTATTACATTATAGTTATAATATTAACTATTATGCAGATAAATAAAAAGTTTATATGAGGGCTGGGCGCAGTGGCTCACGCCTATAATGCCAACACTTTGGGAGGCCGAGGCAGGCGGATCACCTGAGGTCAGGAGTTCAAGACCAGCCTGACCAACATGGAGAAACCCCGTCTCTACTAAAAACACAAAATTAGCCGGGTGTGGTGGTGCATGTCTGTAATTCCAGCTACTCGGGAGGCTGAGGCAGGAGAATTGCTTGAACCCGGGAGGTGGAGGTTACTGGAAGCCAAGATTGCACCATTGCACTTTAGCCTGGGCAACAAGAGCAAAACTCCGTCTCAAGAAAAAAAAAAAAAAGTTTACAAGATTAAAAATACAAAAGTACTTGGAATACCATAAAATGCATCAAAGGTAAGGAAACACAGTACACATCATTGTTCAAACATTTGTTTCAATTTAAAGAACATTTCCAAACTGATTGTTAATATAATCAAAAAATACAAAGTTAATACATAGTGACAATTACATAGTTACAATGTTTCCTTGCACTGGATTTGTTTTGTTTTGTTTTGAAACAGGGTCTTGCTCTGTTGCACAGGCTAAGTACAGTGGCACAATCATCACTCATGGCAGTGCCATAGCACCACTGCTCACTGCTGCCTAGATCTCCCAGGCTCAAGGGATCCACCCACCTCAGCCTCCTGAGTAGCTGAGACTGCATACTCTCTTTTTTTTTTTTTTTTTTCTTTTGGTAGAGTTGAGGTCGCACTATGTTGCCCAGGATGGTCTCAAATTCCTGAGCTCAAACGATCTCCCCACCTAGGCCTCCCAACGTGCTGGGATTACAGGTGTGAGCCACTGCAACTGGCCTGGTTTTTAAGATATGTAATTATTAAAAGCCAGGGAACAGGAATCTAAACTACTTCAAACTCAAGAAATGTTAGATTAAAATAGGCAGTCACATTACCTTTAACCCTAGCAATAACCCTACAAGAAAAGCATTACCCTCATTTTAGAGATGAGAAGAGACAAAAAGTGATTAAAATATTTTTCTGATCTCAAACTTCTCAGAATCTATGATGTAAGAGTAAAAATTAAATTACAAGTATTCACTTGGTTTTTATAACGGAAACTACTTGGTCAATTTAATATTTTTCCTGGTATAGTCTAATTAATTTCCATTTTTTCCCTTGAGCTACAGTCATTTGACAGGAGCCTCAAAAAAGTTCAAATTACCTATTTCTTTTGAGGCAATTAAAAATTTTAAAGATATTCTATGACAAAAGAATTCAATGCAGAATGTTTCACGAGACTGGTCCTTCAGAAACATTAGCCTTGGTAAATTTAGAATTTCTACATCTAAATCAAAATATTACACAGATTAAAGAGAATTATAATACTAACATTTATGACATTCCTCCATCTATAAAATCTAGCTGAAATGATAAGACTATACTGCCTCAAAACAAAACACCAAATACATTTAACAGAAATTAAAGATAGAATAAAATTAATGCAATATTTACTAAGTTCCTAAAGGAGAAGCACTATAAAGCAATTATCTTTCTAGGCCCAGTCCAAAATTACAATGCAAGTTCTCTATTATGTATTCATCTTCAAATCAAGAAACTATAATCTGATATTCACCTTTTCAAACAAATAGTATGCATCAGATGATGGAAACTTTTCACAATAAGAGATAACATTTCTGATCACAAGGCTGAGCTCATCTATTACCTGGTTCAATCTGAAATAGAAATGCCTGGTTCAAACATTTGAAAGGGAAATAAAAATTCATTAAATATAAATGATCCACACTTTATTTTAACCAAGGTCCTTAAAAATCATGTATTACATGAAATGTAATTCCTTGAAATATATATTGACAATGACTTTCTAAATGAAGTCAAATACTGGCATGCCCCTCATGCCTTTCCTCTACCTGAACGTTTATCAGAAATATTAGTACTAGCACTGACTTTAAAGGTAACAACACCCAACAAAAAGCCTCAAAATTATCGGAGGTCCTATTCTCCCCATTCACATCAGCAAACCCCTTCAAGGACAGGTGGTCTTCACAAACTCTGGGAGAGAGCAGCCAGACCCTCAGAACTCAGGCCAGCACAATGTTCCATGGTCACATGACACCTCCCCCTTGTTCTGTTCCATTTTTACAACATTCTTAACAAACAGCTTCCCACTATTCAACTAAGGGATCTTCTTTCATTCCCACTCATATGACTTTTCTTCTTGTCCACTCATCTATATCAACATGGTGTTCACATGTCAAGCCACAAGTAAAATAATCTCAAATGTTACTCCTAAAAATGTGAACAAGAACTCATATATTAATGGCTATTTATTCTAGGTGGGTGGTCCCTTTCCCCTCGAGGCTCTACCATGAATCCACTTTAGTTTCCTAAGGTATTATAGAAGTTTTTAGGTAAAACAGACTTTTTTAAACTTTCGTTAATATTTATTTTAATGTATGTCTCTCACGCACACACACACAACACACAGCAAACCCATAATTACACAGGATGAAGCTAAGAAGTAAAACATTCTAAAGACAACTATCAAAAAAATAACACACAATTTAAAGAAAATATATTTATTAAGTAAACAGCAGGATAGTTACTGAACAATCTGGCCAAAAATTGTGAAGATAGCACGCGAATGACTAAAAATTAGAAACGCTAATCTACTTCAGCACACAGCTTCCCTACCTGGCCGTGTGTCTCAAGTGCCAACGGTTGGGGTTGGGGAGGGGGGCGGTGCTGGCTATGTATTTTTCAATGGTCAGCCCCCAGGGGTCAAGTCAGCTTTCTATTGCTAATGTACTCAGGCTAACATTTTCACAATGTCTGAAACAAATGCAAAGTGAAATCATCACACTCTTTTTTGGTTCTAAAATGCTAAAATGACTGGGATAAACGGCAAAATAATCTCACAGAGGGTGTGAATGGGCAAAGAGGACCAGGAACTTCAATACCTCTTTTATTAATTAATTTGTAAGCTCAAAAGTAGAAACCTTAGATTTCCTGTACCTTACATTTCCTCCAGAACATGACAGAGGCTAGGCCCATCATTAAGCATTTAATAAAGACTAAACTATTTTTACATAGCAGCTAATTCATAACTGTAATAATCCATAAGCTAAACTAATATACGGAATCAAGGAGATGAAATCATAAATGATGGAAACATTTGAGATTGCAGTTTCACCAGTCTTACTCTTAGTACTTTATACAGGGATCATCTGGTCTCCAGCTCTCTCCAGTCTCCCACAATCTCTTTCTTAATTGCTCCAACTTGAATCCCTTCTTGCAACAGCACTGAAACACTAGTCACTGCAAGAGCATCAAGCTGTTGTCCCCCTTCTTCATGTTCCACTGCTATTCTTTAAAACACAGCTCGAACATCACCTCCTCTGTGAAGCCTTTCCAGATTCCCCCCCAGATAAAACTGAGCACTTCCTTTCCCTGTTTTCCCTCAGTAGTCCAAATGATTTCTACAACCCTAAATGGCATGGCATCTGCAAATACTCATGTATTAATTTCTCTCCCCACACCCAGACTGTCATCCTCCATGACAGAAGAGTATGTTATTCATCTCTGCATATCCAATCCCTACCACAGAACGTAGCACACAGTAGGTGTTCAATAAATGTTTACTTACCAAACTCATTAATTTCTCTGGCCAGGACAGAACATTGGGCAAGATAAGCCACTACACAGGCTCAATGCTACATTTCTAGTCATTTCAGGTTCTTTTAATTGCCACCTCAAAACATCTTTGATGACTGAAAAAATGGCAATAAGCAAAACCTTTCGAAATTCTTAACTCTTTTTTCTCCCCACTATTCTCCCTTATGCACATTGCCTCAGCAGCAGTATTCCCAAGCAGCTGTTATTACAGAAATTCATATCTCAATGACTGCACGTGCTTATACAGGTGAAATGGTACTGGAGGTTCAGAGGTCACTGTGCTTCACTCCTTCTCTAAGTGCGGGAATGCAAGGAGTTATAGAGAGGACACGGAAGCCAGTAAGGAAAACCAAACATGAAACAGGTTGCCATCTTTGGTCAACATGAAAAAAAAAACATCTCCTTAATGTGTATAATGGTGATACCCGTGATATAAGTCATTACCCATGGGCTACCATTTCATTAAGATGTAATGCTATGAATATTTTCCACTCATCTAAAATAGAAAAAGCTTTCATTGTTTAAACCTGAAAAAGAATCAACCGAAACAGAACATTTCCCTAGTCATCTTAAAGAAGAAATGCTTTTTCAATCGAGTTTTAGCCAGGCAGTTTTTAATCACCAAAACTAAAGAAATATATTTTTATGTTCAGACCCTATTGACTTCAAAAGAAAAAAAAAATGCTAAAATAGCTTATGTACTAGCACTAGTCAACCAAAACATATGTAGCAAAATCATTATGCAGTTGTAATCTGTAAAACATGTTATAATTACATGTAATCTGTAAAACATGTTAAAGTAAGAGGATAATGTCAAACCTGACAAGTCTGGTCAATTACCCAAAAATTCGTACAATTAAACTCCAAGGGCAAATCTTAGGCATAACAGTGTGCATTTTTAAACTTCCCACCTCGACTAACAGTAAATGATCAACCTTCTCCACAACATCACAGGGTAAGATGTAATTTAAGAATGGCATCATCTCCCACATCAGGTCCAATGCCATTTTTGTAGCCAATATATCTACACCGAGCAATGTGGAGGAATCGGAATCATGTCTTGAGATGTCTGGCTGCGTGACAATCCCTCACGAGGCTGCAGCTGCTGCTGGTTCTAGGTGCTTATTTTGACACTAACGCCCAGCAGCCCACTGAAGGTTTTAGGGAACCACTCACTTGAAGCGGGTAAAAATGGATGCTCAAATAACTCTTTCGGAGTTCTTCAATGTTAACTGCTGACCTCCTTAATTTCTGATCAGTTACAACACCAGTTCCACTAAAAGTAAAACCTGGAAAGGCAGCCACCTCCTCCAAATGGCTTGTTAATAGACTATCTAGTAGAGAAGACGACTTAGATCTCAAGGCCGAGGGTGTGGTTATCTTCCCACAGAGGGAATAAGGGGTAGGGGGCTGATGAGGACGGGCAGCAAAACATGGAATGGAGTATTAGTCCTGGAAGATGAAGTGGGCATTAGTGGGGCAGGAGGAGGTACAAAAAGGGGAGAAGTGAGTACCTACATGAAGAGAGGGTGAGGGAGGGGAGGGCCCGTGAATTAACGAGTCCGCGCGCGTCGGAAAGGAGGCTGGCTTGGGATGTACCTACCCATCGAAGCGGACGGTGCCAGTCTGCTGAGTCTGCACCCGGTAATGTTCTAAGAGCAAGCGTACCACCTTTGCGTGTCCATTGCGGGCTGCGATGATGAGGGGCGTGGAGCGCTGCCCTCCCTGCTGGCTGACATAGCCAAGTAGATAGCGGATGTCGCTTTCAGACCGGTTGAGAAGCAAGGCGGCCAGAGTCAGCACCTTGCCCTCGCTGGCCGCCTTGTATACATAGCCAGCCAGGCCCTCCATGGCCGCCGCCAACTCCAACACCCGTTTGGTCGCCACCGCTGCTGCTGCTGTGCGCCCCCGGAGGCCGCGTTCGCCAGCGCTTCAAACCTGGGCCCTCACAGCCCATTCAACAGGGCGCCGTCGCCGCCGCCGCGCCCAGGCAGCAGTGCGGCCCGGGGAAGGCGGAGACGCGGAGGAGGCCGAGTGCCGCGAGGGGCACGTCCGCGACCCAGCCCTGGCAGGGAGGAAGGCGGTCAGGGCCGCCCGCCAGGACCCAGGCGCCGACCCTGGGCCGAGGGGATCTCCATGGCGGCCGCCGCCCCGGGCCTCAGGCCGGACCCCTCCTTCCTGCGGGATGCGACAGGCGCGTGCCCGAGGTACGGGTCGCCGGCCGGGTCCCGAGAGGACCTCGCGCGCCCCGGATGGCGAAAGATGGGCGCGTCTCGCCTGACCCGGCCCACCCGGCCTAAGGCCTAACACTGCCTCCGCCTGCGCTTTCCGCCCTTCGCCGTCCCTGGCTGGAGGAAACCTCAGGCTTTCGTCCCCCGAGCTCAGAAGTGCCAGGCGCTGCCAACGGCTTCGGAGATCCTAGCGTGGAGACCCCCGGGGCGATGCGGAACGCTCCCGCAGGAGCGGCGCCGGAACTTGGGCGGGGAGGAAGGCGAGCTTTCGCAGACAGGGCCGGGAGGAGAGGGCGGGAGCGGGAGGGACGCTAAGTGGGGTGTCTCCGCCTAAGCCGACCGGCGGGCACACGCGGCCCCGGTGGAGAAAGGTTCTGCTGCGCGCAGTTGGCCCATCCCCAGTTTGGGCCTGGATGTCCTCAGTGCCCTTGACTCCTGGAACCTCCTCCTGGCCCCTACAGGGCCCTGAGGGTCTCCAGCCAGGGAGGGGGGCGGAGTGAGGGGGCTAAGCCTGTAGGCTAAGGAGACTACCCTATTTTACCATAGACGGTGCGGGTCCTCTTTCTGCCCCTGATGCGGGGTTAGGGAAGGGGTTGCGCGTACTCGGAGGGTCCCTTTCAGAAAAAGGGCGGCGTCTCTGAGTCCCCGAAATGTGGGAGGGCTTGAGAGCCACAGCACCAGGCTCTGAGAAGGGACTGGAAGTACGGCCTGACGTTCCCGGAGAAAGGGATTAAGTGTGAGAGAAAGATGGGAGCGAAGGGGAGCTGCGCTTGCGGTGGAAGGAGCGAGGTACCCTGGAAGGAAAGCGAGTCCCGCGTTCAGTCAGAGCAGGAATCTCATCCTGAGCCAGCAGAACCTCCGTTTTCTCGCAGACATCACAAGATTGTTGTTAGGATTTGAAACGATCATTTATCCAACGAATACTAGAGGTCGACTATGTGCCAGGCTCTGCTTAGCACTAGGGATTCAGTAATGGAACAAACAAGTCAGTAAACGATAGACAAGATCAGTTGAACTGGTATCATTACCATTTGCTCTGAAGCAAATGAAATAGAATGATGGGGGCACTCATTTAGTTTGGGTGATCAGACAAGACCTCTATGACAATTGACAAGAACAGAGGGTATTTTAGGCAAAGGGGACAGCTAATATAAAAGCCCTGAGGAGGGAACAGTCTGGTGAGCTCAGGAACAGAAAGGTCAGTGTGGCTGCAGCAGAGTGGGCCACAGGAAGAATGATAGGAGATGAAGTGAGAGGATGCAACACACGTTAGGGCCTAATAACCCATAGCAAAGGGTTTAAGTCTACTCTGTGATGGGGACATATGAAGGTTTTAAAGAGGGAAGTGACAAGATGCTATTTGTGTTTTTTAAAAAGATCACTCTGGCTGCTGCGTGGAGAATAAACTCTGGAAGGCAAGAGTAGATGGGGGAGAGGCCTTGGATTAGGACGGTAGGAGTGGATGGTAGGTGATGAAGCTGCAGGGACAGTCTCAAAAAGCTCTATATGAAAGTGACTTCCTCCCTCTTCCTCCCTTCCCCAAAGGACAAAATTTACCATAGAGAAAGAACAAATGCATTTATGTGGCTCCAAGGGACAGGGCTCGGCTCAACAAGTTCACATACATTATTTTATTTGAACCCCACCATTCCATTTCCAGGAGGTAAAGGCCTCACCTCAGTTGCAGCTATTGGTGGAGGTTTGGGTCACTTCTCAAATTCTCTCCATTCTACAGCTCAGCTTTACCCACTTATTGCAGATCCCTACAGAAACACTAGAGTTGTTTTTCTCCTTACCACAAACAAAAACAGCATTGGCAATAAGGGCTGAAGATAAGATTCTGCTGGTAGCATCTCTGAAATAGCTGATAGGGAAGTGGGGGAAGCTGGCTGGTTTATTTGGGGACTTCAGGGTCATAAGAAAATCCAATGTTTGACAGGCAGACCCAGGCTTTTTGGTCTCTGGGAACTCGGCAATGACACATTCAGATGTGTGATGACTTCCTTTTCTGGCTCCGTACAGCAAGCATGCGCCTCATCTACCATCTGTCTCCTCTCTCCATGTCTCTATCTCCGTCTCCCTACCACCCTCCCTCTCCCCTGCCAACACACTTTGATTACCTGGGCACAAGCTGACCTGGAAGAGTGCCTGGCTCTTTAGAAAAACCCTCTCCTCATAACCTTTCACCCTATCATGTTCCTGAATCATTCTACATTCTACTCCCAACCAACTTTTTGATGAAGATGATGTAAAAGTTCAGACACAGGCCCCTTCTTCCAGTTTTGTTTTCTAAGGGAGACCTGATTCATCCAGACTCATTGCTGAATAAGAGACTTCCTTCTTCCTCTTGCCCTCGCTACCTCAATTTGATGGTGTAACTGGATGAGTACTATAAGGGGGGACTACTCCAAGGGTCATGCTGGAGAGGGGCTCAGAATTTGCATTGTGTGGCCTCCTCCCCAAGATGGGAATACATCTTTGCTCCAGCAGCCCAAAGTCAGGAGGCTTGGGCTGCTGTTTTCTTCTGTGTTTATCAAAGTTCCTTAGTATAGGCTTCTGGGCTCTCTTGGTTTCTTAATAGCTATTGGCTGACTGGAGACTATTTAGTTGCCTGTTTACCTGGGCTTAGAGGGTGACGTTTCTGTGGTCAGGTTGTGCAAATCTGGAGAGAGGATATGTAAACAGGACAAGGCTGCTTTCCCAAAGGCCAGGACCCAGAAATAGTTCCTTGTGCTTCTGACCTATTTCCCCCTCCCTGGACAGAAAGCCACTGAGCAAATGTGCAATAGTAAAACATAACTACAAGTAGCTATATCCTGATGGAGATTGATTTGCTGATGACAACAAACTGTAGCCTTCCACCTGGAAACAAGGCAGGACTGACCTTTCCCCGCACTTTGCTTCCTAGGCATTATAGTGGCCTATGAGCAGAATTTGCCATGCCTTCCATGGACCGTTCTTTTTCCAAGTCAGGTGAACCCAGCCTGCAGCTCTGAGTCAATGGAGTTTCTCAGATAAAGTGCACCCAAAAATGTTAGTTTTCAAGCACCAGTAAAGACACTTGTTTTAATCCTATACCCCTTTCACGTACTATAGAGAAAGAGGGTGACTCTTAGTGTTGAATAGATCTGGGTGGGATTTCCACATCTATGGACAAGCTGTGGCTCTGGGCCAGTTTCTACATCTGTACAATGGAGTGAAATCCTTTCCTTGCAGGGCTGGTGTGACAGGAACATGCCAGCTTCTTCACCAAGCCTGGTCCTATGAAGGGGTGCCTCAGTACATACTGGTTTCTCTTTCCTCTTACTCCCCTCCTGCCCCCGTGATAGTCATCCTTCTATTTTGCCATTAACCTGCTCAAGAAAGGACTTTGTCCCCATCTGCGTTTTCTCTGCAAGAATGTGTCTGCCTCTAAGAATGGAGAGTAAACCCACAGTATACAAGAGACTGTGGAGGCTGATTCACAAGAGTTCAGAAATTCTGACAGAGCTGCACAAGGATGATGTCAGAAATAAAAGTGGTAACTCAGAAACCACTGACAAGTCTATCAGCCTGGTTTCACAGAACTGGCAGCCCACTGGCCTCTGCCTCCTCTGTCTCCTACTCTCCTTGTCTTTCCCTGAAAAGCAAATCTAATGATTGGCAAAAACAAAACCAAGGATGGAGGAGAGGGGCTGGCTAGTCTGTTATTTTGTGAGGCCATTCATCTCTGCCAGATTTAGGTTTACCAGGAAAGTAGGTTGAAATAGACGTGTGTCTGCTTTGTTCTAACCCTATTCTTCTCTGGATAGTGGTACCAATCGGTATTCTGGGCTTAGAATGACAGAAATGTCTGTGCCAGGCATCACAGTAAACATTTCACACAGATGAGCATGTTATATTTACACAAGCCTCTGAAGTACATACCATTATTATCATTCCCATTCTTCAGATGAAGAAACTAAGGCAGAGAGCTGTGGAGTAGCTTGTCTGTGGCCTCATAACTACAGGGTGGGAGAACACCAGGATTTGAACTCAGGCTGTCTGGCCACCCTGACCCCACCTGCTACCAACCTTCTGTGCCCTCTCAGTTCTCCCCACCCATCATGTTCTTTGCAGTCAGGACCCCAGCTTTAGGTGCCCAAAGCTTTCTGTGGTCCTGGTCACTTCACTTGGGCTAAGGAGCCAATTAACTAACTTACTGAGCCATCCCGTGCCAATGGGGAAGGGCTGGAGGAAACCCCACCCCCATCCCACACATACTCTGGACAGCCCTCACTCCTACCCCAGGAGCAAATGCCATCTCATCCTGGACATCTTCCTTGATTTTGCCCTGAAGTCTATACCACTTTATACCTCTCTTGGGACCTTTACCTCCTTCCAGTAATTACTTGTGTCTGTACAAGACTTCATAGTCTCCAAAGGCCTTTCCCATCCACCTAGTCCAGCTTCTTCCCAGGCCTTTTAACCTCCTTCTCTAACTGGGATGGCATTGAGCATGGTGGTTCAGCACCCGAGCTCTGGAATCCAGTCTGCAGCATCCTCGCTCCACCACTTGCTAGCTGTGTGCCGCTGGGCAAGGTACTTGCTCAACTTCTCAACATCTCAGTTTCCATATCTGTGAAACTGGGATAATAATAATGTCACCCTCATCTGGTCGGAGGGTTGAATGAGATGAACACACAAGCACACACAGCACCCAAACTCAGTAAGTGCTGGCTGTTGTTATCATCTCACTAAATCTTCTCCCAAAACCCCTGTGGGAATAAACCTCCCCATCACCCTCCCACACACACTCTGGTTCTTGTCATCAGTAAAAATGAGTCTGAACCAGATGACCTTTAAGCTTTCTTCCAGCTCCGTCAAGCTATGATTGTACCATGAATCACAGTTATTATGGACACATTTTAACTATGCCATAGCAATCTCCTGAAGGCCCAGCCCTTAACATAGGGCGTTGTATACAGTTGGCTGTCCTGCCAGGGTGATGTTAGCACCTAACAATAGTTCTTGCCTCATCCATGCATTGGGATGAACAAATGAGAAAATTCCTGTATAGCATTTAGTCCAGTGCCTGGCACTGAGTAAGCCCCTAATAAGTCATAGTTTCTATTATTATCCCATCTGATACTGATAAGATTCCCAAACATGGTCATTAAAAGCAAAGGAGCCACACTGGGTGTGGACTTATCCTAGTGCTGATCCTGTGAGACCTTGAGCAAGTTAATTCACCACCCCGTGCCTCAATTTCTTCCTCTGTAATATGGATGTGATTATGAGTAACTTCCTAATAAGGTTGTTGTGAGTTAATAGAAGGGCACTTAGAATTGTGCCTGGCGTCTGCTTTGTATATGTAAGTGCTTTTTGTCATCATTTACAGGTGTCAGTGGCACCAAGGGACGTCCCCAAGCAGTAGTGGAGTTGGGA
Organism: Mandrillus leucophaeus; assembly: GCF_000951045.1. NCBI lineage: Eukaryota > Metazoa > Chordata > Mammalia > Primates > Cercopithecidae > Mandrillus > Mandrillus leucophaeus. The sequence continues at coordinate 6,933,527 of NW_012100320.1, read as the reverse complement.
TCCAAACCTAAGCTTGACTGATTCCAGAGCCTCGGTGCTAATATTAGGAGATGTTGCTGCCCTGTGCGATCCCCGTGCATTTCAGCAGGAGCCTCCGTGTCCAGTCCTGTCAGTTGCCTTCCCTGGCAAAGGAGTTTTTATAATGGTGAGTTCAGGATGGGAGGGGAGTGAGTCAGCACCAGAGATACCTAAGGATGCCCTCAAATCATACCACAGGAGAAGCAGCCTTCTCCTCACCTGCGTCTGGTCAAATCACTTTAGCATTCCATCAGGACCTGGCCCAGAAGCCCAGAAACATGACAACACCCACGCCTGCCATCTAGCCTGGAAGCTGCAGCGAAACCCTCAACACTCACGCTGATGTCATATTTGAGGCTAGTCCTAGCTCTTCCATGGAGACAGGCCCTGGCCTTGAGGCCATTTCCCATTTCTGAGGCATGATTCACTCAGCAGACAAGACCAGACAGACTCGTTCATACCTACCAGAGGAAGGAGAGCTGGGTGGTGGATCCAGGGGGAGAAGAAAAACAAACAGGGGTTAGGGCTGGCAGGACTCTCACTACTGGGCTGCAGGGGCGGAGCGGGCAGGCAGAGCGCCTGACTTAGGAGCCATACCGAGCATGGCCACCCACTCAGCCATTTATCTTCCTTGTAGTCAAATGTATTGATTTAAACAGGAATCCATCTGTGCTTCTAAAGCCCCAGAAATGCACTTACATCTCATGTTTGTGTAGCACAATGATTTTCAAAGCAGTTTCCCACAAATAATTTTAATTTGGGTTACTTTTTAAATATTTGCTTCTCTTATTAACAAAGCAACACGTGCTTATGAGGAATGCTGGGACAATATTTCAAATGTCGATTTTAAATGTATGTAGAGTTATACCACTAGCAACAAGATTTTCAGTAAATTTCCCACTAGTCTTTTTTCTAAGCCCATAGACATATATAGTTCATGAAACAAAATTGGAGCCATACCACACAAAGAGTTCTGTATCTTTTTTTCTTTTCATTTAACATAAAGTCATGGACATTTTTCAATGTTACCAAACATTCTGCTACAGCAATTCGTAATGGCTGCATTTATCAGAATAGATGTGTTATCATTTTGGTGGCCACGCCCTGATTGTTGGACTTGCAAGATGTTTACAAAAATATTACTATTAAAACAACAGTGCCACGAACACCTTTTTACTTGCATTTTTGTCTGTATATCTGATTATGGGCCAATAATAAATTTCTAGTAATGGAATTACTAGCTCACAGGAATTGAATCTTTCTGAATACATCTAGCCAAATTACTTTCCAGAAAATACATCCAGTTTACACTCCCCCGGCAATGTGTTCGAATGTTCTTCTCGCTCTGTTTTGAGCTTGTGAGCCAGTGAGTTAGGTAACAAGATCTCATGTTACAGACGAAGAAAACTGGGCACAAAGAGATTAAGTAACCAGCTCCAGTTTGTACAACTGAGACCCAAGCTCTGGCCTCCTGGAGTTGGTGTCAGGGGCCTTCCAGACAAGGAGAGCTCTGAAGAGGTTTCCTGAGTAATGGAGTTGGA
>NW_012100320.1:6929298-6930206 GCF_000951045.1 Mandrillus leucophaeus | reverse complement strand
AAAAAAAAAAAAAAAAAAAAAACTAAGAATTGAAAATCAGGAATCTAAAAGAAGGCCATACATTTTCCTCTAATCACTGTCTGGCTGACATCCTACAGTTTATAAAATAAAATTATATATGTTTATTACAAGAATCAAATTAAGAAATTATATCAGCTTCTCTAACATACTTATTTACACAGCAAATATAATATACCAAGATGATGCAAACCTTTCAAATATGTCAAGCTACAGTTTTCTTTGCTTTTTTTTCTTAGTTTAAAATATATTGTTGTTCTTCCACCTTATCTTTGTTTTCAGAAGTGGTTTTTCTCTTATCCTGCCTTTTAATTTTGTTAGGTTTGGTGATGCAGGAAATCAAAAAAGAATTTAGACAAGAACAAATGAAGTTATGATCTCAATATTTTTGAAGCAATAGATTTAAATTTGAGAGGTTTTAGTTGTAATGATCCTGCAAGTTTTGGTTTGTTGTGTTTTCATTATTATTCAGTTCAAAATATTTTCTAAATCTCATGTGATTTTTTTATTCATAAGTTATTTAGAAGTCCTACCAAATCTGAAAGCAGTTGGGGGTTGTATTATTAGCTACATATGATAGATGTTTGGCTTAATTCCACAGTCGAAGAACACAATCTGTAGGATTTCATTCCTTTGATATTTGTTAAGGTTTGATTATGTCTCAGCATGTGGTGTATCTGGGGGAAATGTTCAATGTGTACTTGAGAAGAATGTGCTTTCTGCACTTGTTTATAATATCTAAAACAAAAGAGTGATTATCTTCTAGGTTATATAAAAACTCATGCAAATCAATAAAAAAAAAAAAAAAACGCCACAGGAAACCCTATAGAAAAAAAAATAGCATCGGAAAAGAACAAGTTATTCACAGAAGCAAAAGCCCAAAATAGAAG
>NW_012100320.1:6928045-6929248 GCF_000951045.1 Mandrillus leucophaeus | reverse complement strand
CCATTCTCCTGCCTCAGCCTCCCAAGTAGCTGGGACTACAGGCGCCTGCCATCTCGCCCGGCTAGTTTTTTTGTATTTTTTAGTAGAGACGGGGTTTCACCATGTTAGCCAGGATGGTCTCGATCTCCTGACCTCGTGATCCGCCCGCCTCGGCCTCCCCAAGTGCTAGGATTACAGGCTTGAGCCACCGGGCCCAGCCACATTTTGTACTTTTTCTTATGTTTGTTTTGGTAAATTGGGTTTCTCAAAGAATTGATTCACTTCCTTCAAATTTTCAAATTTATTAGCATACATTTTTTATAATATCTGTTTATCATTTTAATATCTGTAGCATCTATTTTTATGGCCTGCTTTTTTCATTCCTGATACTGGTAATTCATATTGTCTCTTTGTTTTTCTTAATTAGTCTTACTACTATTTCTCAATTTGTATTTAATTATTTATTTATTTGGATACAGGGTCTCACTCTGTCACTCAAGCTTGAATACAGTGAAATGATCACAGCTCACTGCAACCTTAGCCTTGGCTCAAGCGATCCTCCCACCTCAGCCTCCCATAGTGCTAGGAGTACACGCATGAGCCACTGTGCCTGGCCTATCAATTGTTTTAACCTTTTCCATATTGCAAATTTTTTTCTATTTCACAGATTTTTGCTCTTTATTACTTCTTTGCTTTTTCTTTATTTGGTCTTAATTTGATTGCCCTTCTTTTAGATTCCTGATTTTCAATTCTTAGTTTTTTTGTTTTTTTTTTTTCTTTTTTTGAGACAGAGTCTCGCTCTGTCACCCAGGCTGGAGTGCAGTGGCACAACCTTGACTCACTGCAACCTCTTCCTCACAGGTTCAAGTGATTCTCCTGCCTCAGCCTCTCAAGTAGCTGGGATTACGGTGTGCACCACCACGCCCAGCTAATTTTTGTATTTTTAGTAAAGACAGGGTTTCACCATGCTGGCCAGGCTGGTCTCAAATTCCTAACCTCTAGTGATCCACCTGCCTCAGCCTCCCAAAGTGCTGTGATTACAGGCGTGAGCCACCTTGCCCAGTCAATTCTTAGTCTTTTTTTTTTTTTTTTTAGAGGTTAGGAATTTGAGACCAGCCTGGCCAGCATGGTGAAACCCTGTCTTTACTAAAAATACAAAAATTAGCTGGGCGTGGTGGTGCACACCGTAATCCCAGCTACTTGAGAGGCTGAGGCAGGAGAATC
>NW_012100320.1:6919820-6927310 GCF_000951045.1 Mandrillus leucophaeus | reverse complement strand
AAAAAAAAAAAAAACGCCACAGGAAACCCTATAGAAAAAAAAATAGCATCGGAAAAGAACAAGTTATTCACAGAAGCAAAAGCCCAAAATAGAAGAGATACTCAAATTTATTAGTAATCAGAGGACTGCAATCACAAGATACCACTTTTATACATGGACGTCAGAATGGCAAAAATTAGATAGGCAAAACCAAATGTTAGTGTTTATCACAGAGAACTCACAAAGATTTTTAGGAGGAAATGTACAAGGACCTTCCTCATGGCTTTATCTGAGTGGTGGGAAAGTGAGGGCAACCTAGGTATTCATTATCACAAATGGAGAAGAACCTTATGATGGCTGCTCACTCTGGCAAGATTGGTTAGTGGCTCAATCTATCTCCTTTTCTTCCAAGACACACAAATAGACTACATTTTTCAGTCTTCATTGCAGTTAGGCACAGCCATTTGACTGAGGTCTAGTCAAAGAATATGAATGGAAATGATGTTGCTATTCCAGGCCCATGAAAACCTCTCACACAGATATTTATGCCTTTCACCTTCTGCCAGTGCAATGCAGGTGGATGTGACCATCTTGGAAGCCGTGTTAAAGAAGGCAGAGCCACAAGATAGATACAGCCAGGTTCTCTAAATCACCACTGGGGAGAGACCTACACACCAATGAGGAATACCCATTTTTTGGATTTCAAGAGCAAGAAATAAACTTCACTTGTGTTCAGCATTATGTGCTTTGGGGTTTGTTTATTACAGCAACTAGTGTCGCTGCAACTAATATGTAGTACACTATGAAAATACAATGCTGGAGAAAGAAGTGATGGAATAGATATGCATAAAACATCATTGATGGGCCTCACAAACATAGGGTTAAGTGCAAAAGTGGGGAAACAGAATGAGATTTATAACTAGATTCTATTCATTAAATAGCATATACAAACAATATAATAATACATGTTTTCTAAGGATACATGCAATGTATATATTTAAGGATGTATAACAAATGCTTTAGAATGGGTATGTATGGGCCAGGTGCGGTGGCTCATACCTGTAATCCCAGCACTTTGAGAAACTGAGGCAGATGGATCACCTGAGGTTGGGAGTTCAAGACCAGCCTGGCCAACATGCTGAAACCCTGTCTCTACTACAAATACAAAAAATTAGCCAGGCGTAGTGGTGGGCGCCTGTAAACCCAACTAATCAGGAGGCTGAGGCAGGAGCATCACTTGAACCTGGGAGCCAGCTGTTGCAGTAAGCCGTGATCATGCCACTGCACTCTCCAACCTGGGAGACAGAACAAGACTCCATCTCAAAAAAAAAAAAAAAAAAAAGAATAAATATGTATGGTAGGAATCAGAGAAGAAGGGAGAAAAAAGAAAAATTTCAAGAGAACAATTGTACTAACCTGTGAGGACAATAAACTATGAACTGAGAAATGCGATTGATTAATTTTCTCCACCTGATGACCTGAGTACAATTTTGAAAAATACAACAAATAATTTAAGAATTGAATAGAACCAGCAAACAAGTGTATGAAAATAATCTGAACATTTTTAGGAATCAAACAAATATAAATCCATATAACAATAAGATAACAGTTGCAACAGCAAATTAGCAAGTATTTTTTAAAATATTAATATCCAGTGTTACAGAGTTTGGTAAAATAGGACTCCTTATATTTGGCTGAAAGGTGTGGAAATTGGTAAAATTATTTAGGAAAGCAATTGATCGCTTCTCAGCCTTTTGGCTAAGATCAAGTGTAGGAAAGCAATTGATAATATTTATGAATATATATTATGAAGGTTTATACCTTTTGTCTCAGTGATTCAATTTCTTGGAATCTAGCTAATGATATAACCTCAACAATCTCGATAATAGAACCATCAAAATAGTTTTTATAAAGATTGTATAATATAATGTGAAAATTATTGTGATGCACTAAGTTTTTAAAAAGCAGAAAATAAAAGCAAATATTATAAGTAATAATTAATATATATTTGGCTACAAATATGTAAAAATAAACAAACCCCACATTCAGGAGTATAAGATTTACGCCCTACCCACAGTAAAATTACAGTACAGAAAGGACAGACAGCAAAAATAGGTCTCCACTTTTATGAGACAAGAGATTTCAGGCTAAGAAGTTGGTATTGTTGACTGAGGACTAAGACCACTTGGGTCAACATGACACAGTCTTCTAGGAAATTCTTGCCCAGGAAGATAACGTGGTAAACCAACATTTATTGTTTGCTTCAAGAAATTAACATATTGGGGAAAACAGTTTGCTCATCTGGCCAAAGAACTCTCCTGTCAGGATAACAGACTGCTCAAATAGGCAAAAAGCTCACGTATATGACAGTTTATTTATCAAGGCTTGCGTGGAGACCTTTACTTCTCTGTGTCTACTAATCCTAACTCTTCTAAATGTTATAAACTATGTGTAATTCCCATCAGTTTCTTTCTTTGTAAGACCATCTTAAACCATTTGAGCCCAGACCCCCAAATCCTACAAATATCCATTCTCGAAATCTCCCTCTGACATACTACTAATTCTCTATCGAGGTAGTGTTCTTCCTTTCTGCAGTAAGGCTAATACAACTTATGCCCTACCCACTTACTTTAAAAGTAAGTACTAAAATAAGTACTCAGACTTACTTTGCTTGGTCAATAGGTTTTTCTGTTACCCAGGAGGCGGAGGTTGCAGTGAGCCGGGATCGTGACACTGCACTCCAGCCTGGGGGACCCTGTCTCAAAAAAAAAAAATTAAATTAAATTAAAATGTTAAAGACCTAAGTAAATGGAGGGATAGTTAACATGTATACTTTGGAAGACACAATATTGTAAAAATGTCAATTCTTCCCAAATTATTCGTTGGGTTCAATGCAATGTCACTCAAAATCCTATTTTTTTTTTCTTTTGGTAGAAGTAAAAAAGCTCAGTAGAATTTATGTGGAAATTACAAAGAATGAAGAATAGCAAAGACAATCTTGAGAAGGAAGAAGAACATAGAGGATACACACTATTGAGAGAAAATATTTATGTTATATATAATTTATTTATATAATATATAATAATATAAATATTTATTTTATATGTGTGTGTGTGTTGTGTATCCAACAAAGGACTCGGATCCAAAATATATAAAGAACTCCGACAAATCACTATGAAAAAGACTGCCAAGGGGGAAAATGAACAAGAGACTTGTACAAGCACTTTCCCAAAGAGTATATTCAAATGCTCAATAGGCATATTTAAAAAAAGAGTTTAGTATTATTAGTCATCAGGGAAGTACACATTAAGACAACGCTGAGATACCGATGTCCACTTGCTGGAGTGTCTAACTTTAAAAAACTGATCATAACAATTCTCATACATTGCTGGTGGGAATAGAAACTGATTCGGCTACTTTGGAAAAGTGGTGCCCACCAGTGAAAAAGATGCATACTCTATTATCCAGCAATTCTTCTCCTATGTATATACCCAACAGAAATGAGTGCATATGTATACCAAAAAGCATATACTAGGGTGTTTATAGCAGCCCTGTTGGTAATAGTCCCAAACTGGAAAAACTCAAGTGTCCATGACCAATAGAATGGATAAATTGTTGCTATATTCATACATCAGAATGTTCTACTATTATGTATTTGTATACATCAAAAAGAGAATGAATGCCCTTTACATGCAACAACATGATGAATGTCCAGACATCATCTTGAGCAGAATAAGCCAGACACAAAACAGTCACTACTGTACTGATTCCATTTATATAAAGTTCAAAAGAAGGCAAGAGAGTTTACCTTTTGTGGGGAGTATTGACTGCTTGATTGGAAGGAGATAAGGAAGAAGCTTCTAGCATTCTGGGAATGTTTTCTGTTTTTGTTTTTGTTTTGTTTTGTTTTTAAAGACCAGATCTCTCTCTATCACCTAGGCTGGAATGCAATGGCATGTTCACAGCTCACTGCAGCCTCAAACTCCTGAGTTCAAGTGATCCTCCAGCCTCAACTCCCAAGTAGCTGGGATTACAGGTAAACACCACTACACCCAGCTCTATTCTTTTTTTTTTTTCCCTGCAGACACCACAGTGATTTACAACTCTGTTCTTGACTTAGGGTGTTGGTTCCATGGGGATAACTCACTGTTGAAACCCATCGAGTGTAGTATACTTAATGTTTATGCACTTTACTATATGTAAGTTATATATCAACAAAAATGTTTACCAAAAAATCCAATAAGTAAACCTTTTCTTTCATATTTAGGGATGTTCACTTACTGATCATTCATTGTGCTGTGCATTTTCCACCCATATGCAATACTTGAATAATTAAATTTCTTTTTAAAATATATCTTTCTGTTGATCCTGCTAGCTAGTGGCCTTTTTCCCCTTCTTTTTTAAATATCAAAATTCCTAAAGAGAACTGTCTGGATTCATTGTTTCCAATTACTCTCCTCTCGGTCATTCCTTTTTTTTTTTGCAAGTGAATTTTTTTTATTATTTGGAAAGGTTCAAACATATACAAAAGAAGAGAAAACTGTAGAGTACACATCACCCAGATTTGACAATCATAAATTCATAGTCAGTCATGGTTCATCCATACCCCATCCCACACACACTCCCATTCTATTATTTTGAAGCAAATCCCAGACATTGAATTATTTCATTAATAATTATTTTAGTCTATATCTTTCAATAATATATAACCAAAATATCATCATATCTAAGCAAAGTATCTTCCAAAATACCTATTCAGTGTTCCAAAATACCGTCATTATATCTAAAAAATTAACAGCAATTCCTTAATATTTGTAAATATTCAATCAGGGTTCAAATCTCTGTCTCATAAATGATAGCTTGTGCTATACATTTTTTTAAAAATCTATCATATTGTGAAAGAGCAAAAAGTTTGAAAACATACAGTGTTGGCCAAACTGTGTAAAGTGATTTAACCTCTATGGAGAGCAATTTGGTAATATTTATTAAATTATAAAATGCACATTGCCTTTGACCTAACAGTTTTACTTTAAAAAAATTTGTCCTGTGGATACATTCATACATGTGAAAAGTGGGTTATGGGGTAAGGTGGTACATGCCTGTAATCCCAGCACTTTGAGATCACTCCAGTTAAGGAACTTGAAACCAGCCTGAGCAACATGATGAAATGCCATCTCTTCAAAACGTACAAAAATTAGTCAGGCATGATGGTGAGTGCCTGTAGTCCCAGCTACTTGAGAGGCTGAGGTAGGAGGATTGCTTGAGCCTGGGAGGCGGAGGTTGCAGGGAACCAAGATCGTGCCATTGCACTCCAACCTGAGCGACAGAAATTAAAACTTTTTTCAACCTCTTAAAAACGAAAAATTATTCTTAACCTGCAGGTCAGACAGAAACAAGTGGTGGATCAGATTTGGTCCCTGGGTTGTAGTCTGCTAATCCCTGATTTAGGGTAACTACTCACAAGATATTTGTAAAGTAAAAGAAAACAAAAGATTGGAAAGCACCGAAATTTCTATCAAAAGAGGATAAACAAATTTTAAAACTTCCAAACAAAGGAACATTGAATAGTTATGTAAAAGAATGGGTTAGTTCTGTGTTGGTAGTGAAAGGGAGGAATCTCCATACTGAGGGGCTGGGGAACAAAAGGGAAAAAAATACGGTAGGTATATGATACTGCAATATTTTATAATTATATGAAAATATTGTTAAACTAAATATAAATATATGTGTTCATAGATGCACAGAATTTGTCAGTACAAATATAGAACAAATTGATAGCAGGAGTGACTTCTGGAGAAAGCAGTTAGGTGCTAGAAGACAGGGATGTGAGGAAGACTTAAGGTTTTTTGCTGTCTTCGTTTTGTGTTTTTAAAAATATATGTATAGACAGCAATATTTTATTGAATAGGACTGCTCCTTGCAGACCAGTGCTAACTCACAGGCAGTGAACCCCAAGTCAGCCTCTCAGTTTTTACTCTATATTCTTGTGTACCCCCTTTCAGGCTTCTTTTTGTAGTACAATGCCTATAACATAAAATTTACCATTGTAATCATTAGAAGTATCCCATTCAGTGACATTCAGTACATTTACAATGTTATGTCATTATCACAATTATCTAGCTCCAGAACATTCTCATCACCCCAAACAGAAACCCTGTACTCATAAAGCAGTCACTCCTCTGCCCCCCAGCCACTGGAAACCATTAATCTGCTTTATGTCTCTATGATTTGTCTATTCTGTATATTGCATATAAATGGAATCATACATTGTGTGGTCTTTTGTGTCTGGCTTCATTTAGCAAAATATGTTCAAGGTTTTTAAGGTTCATCCATGTTGTATCCTGCAACGGTACTTCATTACTTTGGTAGCTAAATAATATTCCATTGTATGGCTATACCACACTTTGCTGATCCGTTCATCTATTGATGAACCTCTTAGCTATTGCAAATAAAGTTGCTATGAACATTTGTGTACAAGTTTTTGCTTGAGCTCATTATTATTTTTGTTATATACCAAGGAGCAGCGTTGGTAGGTCACATGGAAATTCTATGTTTAACTTGTGGAAAGTGACTGGGCACAGTGGCTCACCCCTGTAATGCCAGCACTTTGGGAGGCCAAGGCGGGTGGATCGCTTGCGGTCAACAGTTCAAAACCAGTCTGGCCAACATGGTGAAACCCCCTCTCTACTAAAAATACAAAAATTGGTGGCACACATCTGTAATCCCAGCTACTTGGGAGGCTGAGGCAGGAGAATCGCTTGAATCTGGGAGGTGGAGGTTGCAGTGAGCCAAGATTGTGCCACTGCACTCTAGCCTGGACAACAGAGCAAGACTTCGTCTCAAAAAAAAAAAAAACCTTGTGGAAAGCCACCAAACTGTTTGCTATATATGTGTGCCTTTTAAATTTATATAGAAGCCCCCTTTATCCTTGGGGAACATGTTTCAAAATCCTCAGTGGATGCTTGAAACCTTGGATAGTACTGAACCCTATGTATAGTATGTTTGTTGATCTCAAAACAAAGATGGGTACCAAATGACAAACAGGCTGGTAGCACATACAACATGGATACTCTGGACAAAGGGATGATTCACATTCCAGATGGAAAAAGCAGGACAGTAAGAGATTTCTTCATCCTACTCAGAATGGCACAAAATTTAAACTTATGAATTGTTTATTTCTGGAACTTTCCATTTCATATTTTCAGATGGCAGTTAATTGCAGGTAACCAAAACCACAGAAAGTGAAATCACAGATAATGGGGGACTACTGTACTGTGTGCATGTCCTACCCATTCAATAATAAATTTTAGAATATCTCTCTTTGAATTGTAGAACAATCTTTCTTTCTTTGAAGATTAAGGCCAGGTGTGGTGGCTCACGCCTGTAATCCCAACACTCTGGGAGGCCAAGGCAGGAGGGCTGCTTGAGCCCAGGAGTTGGAGAGTGGCCTGGGCAACATGGCAAAACTTCGTCTCTACAAAAAATACAAAAAATTAGCCAGGCATGGTGGC
>NW_012100320.1:6915989-6919653 GCF_000951045.1 Mandrillus leucophaeus | reverse complement strand
ACATTAAATGATGATATACAAATTATGACTTTTACAATCTAGCTCACCATCTAGTATGGGGTCTAACATTACTATGCTATTATATGTTATGTCTCTGTCTCTGACTCCTTGGGATATAATATGTACAAATAATTTCATCATGTTTCACTAAAGAAGTTAACTGGATATGTAGTTGACATGTAATAAAGTTATAGAATGAAAATTTTTTGAAAAACAGTACAAATGTTTCTCAACTTAGGATGGGGCTATGTTTCAATAAACCCATTGTAAAGTTGAAAATATGCAAGTTGAAAATGCATTGAATACACCTAACCTACTGAACATCACAGCTTAGCCTAGCCTACCTTAACCATGCTCAGAATACTGACATTAGCCTACAGTTGCGCACAATCATCTGGCAACACAGTCCACTGTAGAGTATCAGGTGTCTACCCTCATGATCAAGTGGCTGCCTGGGAGCTGCGGCTTGCTGGTGCTGCCCAGCATGGGAGAGTATCCTACCACATATGCCAGTACCATAGCCTGGGAAAAGAGCAGAACTTAAAACCTGAAGTACAGTTTCTACTGAATGTGTACTGCTTTTGTACTATTATAAAGTGGAAAAATCCCAGGTCAAACTATCATAAGTCAGGAACCATCTGTATTTATCACCACGTTTATGCCACATGAAGCAAGCCTTATTTTAGAAACAAACTGCATTAGGAGATAACATAGCATAGTGGTTGCATGCTCTGGCTTGAAACAGACCTGTATTCAAATCTGGATTCTGCCACTTCCTACTTGTGTGACTTCATGCATATATTTTAACTACTTTGTTTCTATTTCCTCAATGATAATATAATGTCATGGGGAGCAAGTATTTTATAATCCATGCAAAATATTGTACTCAATAGATGTTTAAAAGATTTTTTGTGGGGGCCAGGCATGGTGGCTCATGCCTGTAATCCCAACACTTTGGGAGACTGAGGCGGGCAGATAGCTTGAGCCCACGAGTTCGAGGATCAGCCTAGGCAAAATGGCAAAACCCTGTCTCTACAAACAAACAAACAAACAAAAAACCTAGCTGGGTGTGGTGGTAAGCACCTGTAGTCCCAGCTACTCAAGAGGTCAAGGTGAGAGGGTCACCTGAGCCCTGGAGGGCAAGGCTGCATTGAGCTGTAATCCCTCCAGCTGGGCAACAGACTGAGACACTGTCTTAAAAAAAAAAAAGTTTTTTAAGCAGTAGTCACCTTATGTATGGTAACCAGACCATCATAATTCTGGAGAATCTAATGATTTGACAAAGTTGTCCCTCTCCTTCCTATTATCTCAATAACTGAGGTTCCTGGAGACAGTAGTCAGATTTGCAGAAACTAACATACCTCCCGGGAGGAGAAAGATTAAGATATACTTTCTTTCCTTTTAAAGTCTGTGGTAGATTGAAAAAATTGCCACAAATTTTCTCCATCTATGTACATGAGCATCTTAACAATGTAACTCTGTAGCTGCTTTCATCAAGAGTGGAATCTATTTGTCCACCCTTTGAGGCTGAGCTTGGCCCTGTGACTTGTGCCGGCCAATGGAACTTGGGGAGTATGACTTTAAAGCAGACGTATGAAGAGCTCTTGCACACCAGGGCTTCCCCTCTTGTTGCTCTTTGGAGACTGCAGAGTGAGGCACCCAGGGCTGCCTAGTGGAGCCTGAGAGACCGCACAGAGCAGAGAGTTGGGCTTTACTAGAGTGGGCCAGATGGGTATTGTGAACGGAGACGGGGCAAGGGAGTTCAGGGTATATCCACAGGAATGACCATAATAGTGGACAATGAAATTTAAGCCGGAAAGGAGGGAAGCCAGGAGATACACACACACACACACACACATCCAGAGAAAAGGTGGTAAGATCAATTAATTGTAGATCGTATTGGAATCAAAGGGTTGCTGGACTTGTGGTTCTGGATAACCGAAAAGTAGTGGTCAGAGCCTAGAGTGCTTGAAATTTAGATTATGGAAGCAGGACTGGCTACATAATTTGTGGGCCCAGTGCAAAATGAGGATGCCTTATTCAAAAGCAAGTAAAAGCTTTTACCTAGATTCTAGCCTTCTCTCTCCGGACTTTTTGTGCTTTTTATATGCTACTTATGAAAATTTCTAAACAAAGAAAAAATACTATTTTAAATTATTACCACGAATTTTACCATTTATCTTCATATTGTGCAATGTGGAATCACCGAGTTACCCAATTCGTATGTTACGGCTTGTCCCCAGAGGCTGCTCTGACTAGCCAGAAGACACAAACAGCACAACAAAGACTCAGGAAGGTTGGAAGCAGGGAAAGAGGATCCTCCCTCCCCCACGCCACCCCTCCCCCAAGCTAGGAGCCAGAGGCGGGCGCGCTCCCTCGGGCACGCGGATACTCTGGGGCCGGCGCAGGCCCTCAGCGACACCGGGCGCGTGTGTTCCGCTGCCTCCAGCCCCTGGGCACCGCTGCCGTGCGCTCCCTGGCGGGGAGAGGCCTGCAGAAGTCAGGCCAGGTGTCTCTCCCCGTGGGCCCGCGGCCCAACCCCATGGCACCAGGCAGCCCCCAGCGGTATTGCGACCTCTGCGGCGTCAGTCGCGCTCAGTCCCTAGATCCAGGTGGGCCGGGGAAGCCCGGGGAAGGGATGCGTGGCCATCACCATACCCCGCCCCACGACACGGCGGGACGCGCACCCTGACCCTCCCCAGAGCCGCGCCCAGGACCTTGCCTGGGGGGAAAATGGCAGCCGTTGCGGGGCAGGAGCGGCGAGCGAGAGGCAGGCCCCGGCCAGAGACACTGGGAGCCATCCCTAGGAGGGAGGGAGGCGGGGCGGGCTTGAGCCGAGCCTTCAAGGTCCTGGCGCAGTCTCCATCGTCCTGTGAGACTTCGCTTAGAAAACTCAAATTCAAAGGTAAAAGTAAGGGTTTCAAGGCAATGAGAGCAGAGCGTTAAACCAAGGGCGAGGCCCTTCGGAACGTGGGGCCCTGTGCGACTGCACTGCCCACACCCCTGAAGCCAGCCCCGTGTGTAGGGATCGCAAAGACAGTATTGTAATAACTAATACTGTGATACACGAGTGCTGTAATACACAAGTACTGTATTGGTAATAACGTCTAGAGCGGTGCTTCCCAACAGAAATACAATGCGAGCCACATATGTAGTATTAAATTTTCTAGTAACCACATTTTAAAAAGGGAAAAAGGGCCGGGCACCGTAGCTCACGTCTGTAATCCTAGCACTTTGGGAGGCAGAGGCAGGCAGATCGCTTGAGGTCGGGAGTTTGCAACCAGCTTGGCCAACGTGGTGAAACCCCACCTCTACTAAAAATACAAAAAATTAACTGGGTATGGTGGTGCGTGCCTGTAATCTCAGCTACATGGGAGGCTGAGGCAAGAAAATCACTTGAACCTGGGAGGCAGAAGTTGCAGTGAGCCGAGATGGCACCACGCACTCCAGCTTGGGAGACAGAGCAAGACTCCGTCTCAAAAAAAAAAAAAAAAAAAAAAAAAGAGGGCAAAGGCTGGGGGCTGTGGCTCATGCCTGTAATTCTAGCACTTTGGGAGGTCGAAGCGGGTGGCTCGCTTGAGCTCAGGAGTTCGAGACCACCCTGGGTAACATTGCAAAACCCTGTCTCTAACAAACAAACAAAAAACCTAGCTGGGTGTGGTGG
>NW_012100320.1:6909736-6914844 GCF_000951045.1 Mandrillus leucophaeus | reverse complement strand
AAAAAAAAAAAAAAAAAGGCAAAACAAATTCTACATTTTTATAAAACTTGATAAAAAATTACATTTCGAACTGTACAGTCGCCAGAAGTACACAGTTATCAAAAATGCACACACTTCACTTGGCATCCGCAGCACCTTCAGCTTTCTGTGTCTGATCTGTTTGGGCATCTCCATTTTCTGCAGCGTTATTCCCCTCCTTGCCAGCCTCAGCTTTTCCCTTTTCCTTTTTGGGTAACTTCTCTGCCTTCTTTTCAGGAGCGTTTTAAGGTTTGGGCTCTGGCTTTGGGGGAGTAGGCTTAGCAGAAAATCTCGTGGATCCTCTCTGTGGTTCGTCCTTCACCTTGGCTCTATCTCCTTTAGCATCACCTTCAGCCTTTCTCTTGGGCACGGTGGTGGCGGCAATGGCGGCGGGACGTAGGCGCTGGGCATGTGGGATGCAGCGGCGTGGGCTTTGATCTGTCCTGGGGTGGTTGTCGCCTCTTCTTCACACTGCTCAAAATATTATCATTTCAACATGTAATCAACATTAAAATTTATTAAGAGACATTTGACCTTTTTTTCATACTAAGTCTTCAAACTCCAGTGTGTATTTTATACTCACAGCACATCTTATTTCAAGTGCTCCCTTGCCACATGTGTCTAGTGCTATGGTAGCAGACAGGGAAAGTCTAGAGCGTGAAGCTGCAAGTGGGTGGCTCACACCACCATCCAACTTAAGAACTAGAACATTACCTGCTCATGTATCCACCTGTGTGCTCCCTATGCCCCTTTCCTATCATACCCTCCCTCCTCACCAGAGAATACTGGCTTGAATTTCATGTCAACCATTTTCTTGATTTTTTTAAAAAATGTAGTTTTATCATAGGCATAGGTATTACCAAAGAAGATACTGTATAGTTTACCTGTTTGAGATCTATAGAAGTTAGACTTTATGCTGTTTATGTGTCACCACTGGTGGCATAATATTGGCTGCTAAAAAAGAAGGACCTGCCGACATTTGTCACTATCACATCAATCACATCATGTCAATAAGCTATTTGGCACCAGACTTTCTGTGAGTGATTTCGATGACTGTTGCATTGCTATTTTAACATTGATTGGTACTAAATTTTAAGTATTACTTTATGTATTGCAATAGTGTCATCAGACATTATTAAACAGTGGTTCTAATGCTAGTGGTGTAAAACACAGCACCAAAACATTAGACATAAAAGTGCAAGTTAGATGTGTCCATTGCCATGAGGGACTGCCCTCCCGCTCCATGTTATTAATTTAGGAATGAATGCCTTGGGAAATATTGGAACATTCTGAGAAATAAAACTCAACATTCAAACAGAGAGACTTCTAAGTTTGCAAAAATAGTTACATAACCAGGCAGAAAGAAAGGAAAAATAAAAACAAAAAACCTGGTCACGTGGCTGCAAGATCCACGCCACAGTGATGTACACCTGAGATGCTGTGGTTGTGCGTTTAAACACTCTGAGAACATCAGGCCCTAGTTTATCTGTGTCCCTATGGGGAAATTAGAATGCTGCTAGAATACTGCCATTAGGTACATGTCCATTTACACCAGCCTTTCCCATTCAGGACCTATTTCACTGAGGTGCTAGCCTGCCATGTAGTGGCGAAAGAGGGAAACTACAGCTCTCTTAAACTATAGTATTTGATACATCAAAAGAACAAATGCAACATGAAATGAAGACTTAGAAACTCACCATTCAACTTAAGAACTAGAACACTGCCTATTCATGCATCCACCTGTATTTCCCTTTCCTGTCTTGCTCTACCTCCTCAGCAGAGGTAATACTAGCTTGAATTTCATATTGACTATATGCTTGATTTTTAAAAATACGTAGTTTTATCATAGGCATAGATATCACTAAACAAGATATCGTTTAGTTTACTTGTTTGAGCTTTATACAAGTTTGACTTTATTTAGTTTTCCATGATGTGCCGTTTTGATACATTATATTTGACCAGGTTGATGTGTGTAGCTATAGTACATGTACTCTGTGAATATATCACTATTTTTCCATTTTCCTATCAGTAGACATTTGATAGGCTCCAATTTTTGGTAAATAGTACTGCAATGAATATTGTTATGCGTGTGCAAGAATTTCCCTGTAATATATCCAGTTCAATTTTACAAAATATTGCCAAAGTGTTTATCAAGATTGTTCCAATTTACACAATCTTGGTGGTATAAAAGAGGCTCCACTGATACATGTCTTCACCAGCACTTGATACTAAATTTGTTAATTTTTGCCAACAGAGTTGGAGTAAAATGCTATCTTCTTGTGGCATTTATTTATATTTACCTGATTGTCAATGAGGTTGAGCATCTTTTCATGTTCGTGGGTAATTTATGTTTCCTTTTTTGGTAAAGTGCCTATTCGTGTATTTTGCTCATCTTCCTACTGGTTTGTCTTTTTCTTATTTTAAGATTCACACAAGGCCAGGCGCAGTGGCTCATGCCTATAATCCCAGCACTTTGGGAGGGCAAGATGGGCAGATCACCTGAGGTTGGGAGTTCGAGACGAGCGTGACCAACATGGAGAAACCCCATCTCTACTAAAAATACAAAATTAGCTGGGTGTGGTGGCGCATACCTGTACATCCCAGCTACTCGGGAGGCTGAGGCAGGAGGATCGCTTGAACCTGGGAGGCGGAGGTTGCAGTGAGCTGAGATCATGCCACTGCACTCTAGCCTGGGCGACAGACCAAGACTCCATCTCAAAAAAAAATATTCACACAGACACACACATACACATACACACACACACACGCTAGATCTTACTTTTTGTCAGTTCTATATGTCACAAATACCTTCTTCCAGTTTTGTATTTTTGCAGTTAACCTTGCTGGACTCTCTTATTCTAATAATTTGTCTGTACATTCTTTTGAGGTTTTCTATATATGCAATTATATTACCTACAAATAATGACAGTATGATTTTCTGTCTTACCCTTCACCTTATTGACTAGAAGGAGTGATAGCAGACATCTTTGCCTGACTCTGTTTTGTTTGTTTGTTTTGAGACAGTGTCTCACTCTGTCACCCAGGCTGGAGTGTAGTGGGGTGATCTTGGTTCACTGCAACCTCCAACCCCTGGGCTCAAGCGATTCTCCTGCCTCAGCCTCCCAAGTAGCTGGGATTACAGGTGTGCACCACCATGTCCAGCTAATTTTTGTATTTTCTGTAGAGATGGGTTTTTGCCATCCTGCTTGGCCTGGTCTCAAACTCCTGAGCTCAAGCCATCTGCCCGCCTCTGCCTCCCAAAGTGCTGGCATTACAGGTGTGAGCCACTGCGCCTGACCTTATCTTTGTCTGCTCTTCATGGAACAATGTTTACAGTGATCTACCATTAAGAATGATGAAGATTATAGGCTTTTAAAAAATAACCTTTTAACAATAGGAAGTTTCATTTATTTCTGCTTTACTAAGAGCTTTTGTCATAAATGGATGTTAACTTTTACTGAATGCCTGTACTATATCTATTGAGATAATTACATAACTTTTCTCCTTTAATCCATTTAATGTGATGGACTAAAGTTATGAATTTTATGTTAAATCATTCTTATACTCTTGGGATAAATCCAGCTTAGCCCTGATAAATTGTCTTTATTACATAATGTCGGATTCAGTTTCCTAACATTTTGTTTATAATATTTCCATCCACGTTCATGAGAGATTCTGGTCTGTTATTTCCTTTCTCATACAGTCCTTAATTAGTTTTATATCAAGTTTATACTAACCTCATACAGAGTTAAGAAGTATGCTTCTTTTGATATTCTTTGTAATAGTATAAAATGAGAATGCAAATACAGTCCCCAACTTATGATTTTTTAACTTTATGGTGGTTTGAAAGTGGTTCACATTCAATAGAAACTGTACTTCAAAATTTGAATTTTAATCTTTTTCTATCTGTAGGCTATTGTGAGTGTTTTGGGCATGTTTAAGTTAGGTTAGGATAAGCTATGATGTTTGGCATCATTTGCTCCATGAAAATCAGCTAGGAATTATGTGAAAACTATCTAGGCTTGATTTTTTTTTTTTTTTTTTAGACGGAGTCTCTCTCTGTCGCCCAGGCTGGAGTGCAGTGGTGTGATCTCGGCTCACTGCAACCTCTGCGTCCCGGGTTCAAGAGATTCTCTTGCCTCAGCCTCCCGAGTAGCTGGGACTATAGGCATGCACCACTATGCCCAGCTCATTTTTGTATTTTTAGTAGAGATGGGGTTTCACCATGTTGGTTGGCCAGGATGGTCTTGATCTCTTGACCTCGTGATCCGCCTGCCTCAGCCTCCCAAAGTGCTGGGATTACAGGCGTGAACTACCGCACCTGGCCGGCTTGATTTTTTTTTTTTTTTTAAGTCACTGATTCAATTTATCCCGTAGCTATTGGACTACTTGGGCTTTCTTTTCTTTAGTAGGAATTTAATTTTTTTATTTTTCATTGATACATAATAGATGTACATATTTTCAGGGTACATGTGATAATTTGATACATTTGTATAATCAAATCAGGGCCATTGGGATAGCTGTCACCTTAAATATTTATCTTTTCTTTATGCTAGGAACATTTGAATTATTCTCTTCTAGTTATTTTGAAATGCCCAATAGTGGCCGGGCGCAGTGGCTCAGGCCTATAATCCCAGCACTTTGGGAGGCTGAGGTGGGTGGATCATGAGATCAGGGGTTCGAGACCAGCCTGACCAACATGGTGAAACCCCATCTCTACTAAAAATACAAAAATTAGCCAGGCCTGGTGGTGTGCCCCTGTAATCCCAGCTATTCAGGAGGCTGAGACAGGAAGGGAGGCTGAGATAGGAGAATCGCTTGAACCCGGGAGGCAGAGGTTGCAGGAGCCGAGATCATACCATTGCACACCAGCCCGGGCAATAGAGTGAGGCTCCGTCTCAAAAAAAAAAAAAAAAGAAGAAGAAACGTCCGACAGATTGATGTTAACTACAATCACCTTATTGAACATCAGGTCTTCTTTCTTCTACCTAACTGTATATTTGTGCCCATTAATCAACCTCTCCATCCCCTCACCCGCTCTTCCCTTACTGTCAATCTACTCTCTATCTTTATGAGATTCACTTTTTTTT
>NW_012100320.1:6902796-6909626 GCF_000951045.1 Mandrillus leucophaeus | reverse complement strand
CTCCTAAGTAGCTGGGACTACAAGTGCTCACCACCACGCCCGGCTAATTTTTTGTATTTAGTTGAGACGGAGTTTCACCGTGGTCTTGATCTCCTGACCTTATAATCCGCCCGCCTCGGGCTCCCAAAGTGCTGAGATTACAGGCGTGAGCCACCGCGCCCGGCCGAGATTCACTTTTTAGCTCCCATATGTGAGTGAGAACATGAGATATATTTGTCTTTCTGTGCTTGGCTTCATTCAACATAATGACCTGCAGTTCTATCTATGTTGCTACAATGACAGAGTTTCATTCTTTTTTATGGCTGAACAGTATTCCATTGTATGTCTATACCACATTTTCTTTATCCATACATTCAGTTGATGGGCACTTAGGTTGATTCCATATTTGGTTATTATGAATAGTGCTGCAGGAAACATGGGAATGCAAATCTCTCTTCAATATATCAATTTCCTTTCTTTTGGATATATATACCCAGCGGTGGAATTGCTGGATTATATGGTAGTTCTATTTTTAGCTTCTTGAGGAGCCTCTATACTGCTTTGCATAGCAGCTGTAGTAATTTACATTCCCACCAACAGTGTTTGAGAGTTCCCTTTTCTCCACATCCTTACCAGCCTCTGCTATTCCTTGTCTTTTTGATAAAAGTCATTCGAACTGGGGTAAGATAATATTTCATTGTGGCTTTGATTTGCATTTTCCTGATGATTAGCGATGTAGAGCATTTAAAAAAAATACCTGTCAGTCATTTGTGTGTTTTCCTTTTACAAACATCAATTCAGATCTTTTGCCCATTTTTTAATTGAATGTTTTTTGTTGTTGCTGTTTGTTGTTGTTTTTGCTATTGAGTTGTTTGAGCTCCTTATATATTCTGTTTATTAATCCCCCTTGTCAGATGGATAGTTTGCAAATATTTTCTCCTATTCTTTGGGCTATCTCCTCTTAGCTGATTGTTTCCTTTACTGTGCAGCAGCTTTTTAGCTTGATGTAATCCCATTTGTCTATTTTTGGTTTTGTTGTCTGTACCTTTGAGGTCTTACACACAAAAAATCTTTGCCTTGACCAATGTCCTGGAGCATTTCCCCAAGGTTTTCTTCTAGTAGTTTCATAGTTTTAGGTCTTAGATTTAAGTCTTTGATTTATTTCGATTTGATTTGATTTTTGTATATGGTGAGACATAGGAGTATAGTTCATTCTTCTGCATGTGGTTATTTCATTTTCACAGCACCATTTATTGAAAAGACTATCCTTTCTCCATTATATATTCTTGGCACATTTGTTGAAAATGAATTAGCTGTAAATGCATTTATTTATATCTGGATTCTCTATTCTGTTCCATTAGTCTACGTGTCTGTGTTTATGTCAGTAACATGCTAGTTTGGTTCCTATGGCTTTGTAGTATATTTTGAAGTCTGTGTGATGCTTCCAGATTTGTTCTTTTTTTTTTTTTTTTTTTTTTGAGACTGAGTTTCACTCTTAGTTCCCAGGCTGGAGTGCAGTGGCACAATCTCAACTCACTGCAACCTCCACCTCCCAGGTTAAAGCAATTCTCCTGCCTCAGCCTCCCAAGTAGCTAGGATTACAGGCATGTGCCACCACACCCAGCTAATTTTGTACTTTTAGTAGAGATGGGGTTTTGCCATGTTGGCCAGGCTGGTTTTGAACTCCTGACCTCAGGTGACCCACCCGCCTCGGCCTCGGATTACAGGCATGAGCCACTATGCCTGACCCAGGTTTGTTCATTTTGCTTAGGCTTGCTTTCACTATTCTGGTTCTTTTGTGGTTCCATATGAATTTTAGGATTGTTTTTTCTATTTCTGTTGAGAACATCATTGGTATTTTGATAGCAATTGCATTAAATCTGTAATCTGCTTTGGGTGGAATTATCACTTTAACAACTAACTATTCCAGTCCATGAACATGGAATAGCTTTCCATTTTGCTGTGTCCTCTTCAATTTATTTCTTCGGTGCTTTGTAGTTTTCCTTGAAGAGATATTTCACCTCTTTGGTTAAATTTATTCCTAGGTTTTTTGTTGTTGTTGTTGTATGTTTTTGCAGCTATTATAAATGGGATTGCCTTCTTGATTTCTTCCTCTGCTAGTTCATTATTGCATAGAAATGCTACAGATTTTTAGACCGGGCACAGCAGCTCACGCCTGTAATCATGCCCATGTAAAAATTAATTAAAATTGATTTTTAATTTTAATTTAAAAATTTAAAAATTTTTAATTTTATTTATTTGGGACTTCTCTCCTTTTTTCTTCGCCTAGTTAATGGTCTGCTAATTTTATTTTTTCAGAAAACCAATTTTCATTTCATTGATCTTCTCTATATTTTAGTCTAATTTCATTTATTTCTGCTCTGATATTTATTATTTCTTTCATTCTAATAATTTCCTTCTAATATATTTGGTTTGTTCTTGTTTTTCTAGTTCCTTGAGGTGCATTGTTAGGTTGTTATTTGAAGTCTTTTCACTTTTTTGATATAGGCATTTATTGCTGTGAAATTCCCTCTTAGTACTGCTTTTACCATATCCCATATACTTTGTTATGTTTATTTCCATTTTGATTTGTTTGAAAAATTTAAAAAATTTTCTTCTTAATTTCTTCAATGACCCATTGGCTGTTCAGGAGCATGTTGTTTAATTTCTGTGTGTTTATGTAGTTTCTGAGATCCCTGTTGTTATTGATTTCCAGTTTTATTCCATTGTGGTCAGAAAAGATATTTGATATAAATTCCTACTTTATTGAATTTGTTCAGACTTGTTTTATAGCCTAAGATATAGTCTATTTTGGAGAATGTTACATGGGTTTCTGAAAACAATGTGTATTCTACAGCAGTTGGGTGAAATGTTCTGTAAATGTCAGTTAGGCCTATTTGGTCTAGTGTGTAGTTTAACTCTGATGCTTCTTTGTTGATTTTCTGTCTAGATGATCTGTTTATTACTGAAAAGTGGGGTGCTGAAGTCCCCTACTGTATTGTGTTACAGTCTATCTCTGCCTTTAGGTTTATTCATATTTACTTAATATACTTGGGTGCTCCAGTGTTGAGTGCATAGATACTTATAATTGTTATATCCTCTTGCTAAATTGACCCCTTTATCATTATATATTGATCTTCTTTGTCACTTTTTACAGTCTTTGACTTGTAGTCTATTTTATGTGATATAAGTGTAGCCACTCCTGTTCTTTTTTGGTTTCCACTTGCATAGAATATCTTTTTCCATCTCTTCACTTTCAGTCTATGTCTCAATTGCTAAGTTGGGTTTCTTATTCTTGATTGTGTTCATGTGATAATAACATATTAGTTAATATCACCCAGCATATAGTTGGGCCTTGTTTATCCGTTCAGCCACTGTCTGTCTCTTAATTACAGAATTGACTGAATTCTCCAATTAAACCTAATAATAACATTGAATAACCCGTGTACATTCAGCATATTATTGATAAGTAAGGACTTACTACTGCCATTTTGTTGCTTGTTTTCTGTTTGTTCTGTTTTTTATTTTGTTTTGTTTTGTTTGAGATAGGGTCTCACTGTGTCACCCAGGCTGGAGTACACTGGTGTAATCATGGCTCACTGTAGCCTCAACTTCCCTTGACTCAGGTGATTCTCCCACCTCAGCCTCCCAAGTAGCTGGGACTACAGGAATGTGCCACCACACCTAACTAATTTTGTACTTTTTTTGTAGAGATGAGGTTTCACCATGTTGCCCAGGCTTGTCTCAAGCTCCTGGGTTCAAGCAACCTGCCAGCTTCAGCTTCCCAAAATGCTGGGATGACAGTCATGAATGGCCACCACAAATGGCCACCTTTTATTTTCATTGTATCTGTTATAGGTTTTGCATTATGGTTACCATGGTGCTTACAAAAAAACTGATAACTTATTTTAAAGAGATGATAACTTATCTTAGATCACAAAAAAGAGCAGAAATAAAGGAAAACCAAAAACAAAACAAAATAAAACCTTTGCACTTTAACTCCATCTCCCCACATTTTGACTATTTGTTATCTGAATTCACATATTTTTATATTGCCTATCTCCCTCTCTCTCTCTTTTTTTGTTTGTTTTGTTTTGTTTTGTTTTGTCAGAGTCTTGCTCTGTCACTCAGGCTGGAGTGCAATGGTGCAATAGCTCACTGCAACCTCCACCTCTCGGGTTCAAATGATTCTCCTGCCTCAGCCTCCCAAGTAGCTAGGATTACAGGCACGCACCACCACACCTGGCTAATTTTTGTATTTTTAGTAGAGACGGGGTTTCACCATGTTAGCCAGCATGGTCTCGATCTCCTGACCTCGTGATCCGCCCGCCTCGGCCTCCCAAAGTGCTGGGATTACAGGCTTGAGCCACTGCGCCCGGCCATATTGCTTATTTCTTAACAGGTTGCTGTAGCTACTATTGTTCTTGATAGATTTCTCTTTTAGGCTTTGTATTAGAGTTATGAGTGAATTTTACATCTTAATTACAGTATCGGAGTATTCTGGGGTTGTCTTTGTACTTAATTTTACCAGTAGGTTTTGTGCTTTCTATGTTTTCTTTTGGCACATTATTGTTTTTTTCTTTCAGATTGAAGGACTCCATTTAGTATTTCTTTTAAGATGGGTCTGGGGATGGTGAATTCTCTTAGTTTTTGTTTGTCAGAGAAAGACTATCTTTCCTTCATACTTAAAGGATGGCTTTGTTGGATACAGTATTCTTGGATAGCAGTTTTTTTTTTTTTTCTTTCAGCACTTTGAAAATGCCGTCCCATTCCTTCCTGGCTTTATGGTTTCTGTTGAAGTCTTGTTGCCAGATGAATTGGAATCCCTTTATATGTTATTTGCTTATTTTCTCTTGCTGCTTTTAGGATCCCTTCTGTGTCCTTGACTTTTGAGAGTTTGATTATTATATGCCTTAGGGTAGTCTTATCTGGGCGAAATCTGCTTGGTGTTCTCTGATCTTTCTGTCCTTGGATATTTATAACTTTCTTGAGCTTTGGAAAGTTTTCTGTTATTATTATTATTATTATTTTGCATTAGTGCATCTTTAATGTTAAAGCTTTAATGTTAAAGCTAGTGGCCCGATTTCAGCTCACTGCAAGCTCTGCCTCCCAGGTTCACACCATTCTCCTGCCTCAGCCTCCTGAGTAGCTGGGACTACAGGCGCCCGCCACCACTCCCGGCTAATTTTTTTGTATTTTTAGTAGACACAGGGTTTCACATCTTAGCCAGGATGGTCTCAATCTCCTGACCTCATGATATGCCCGCCTCAGTCTCCCAAAGCGCTGGGATTACAGGCATGAGCCACCATGTCCACCAAAGCTAGTTTTTAAAATAAAATGTTGTCTCTGTCCAGTCTTAACTAGTTTCACCATAAGGTAAGATTTTCTTTCCTTTTTTTTTTCTTTTTTTTTTTGAGACAGAGTCTGTCTCTGTTGCCCAGGCTGGAGCACAGTGGCACGATCTCAGCTCACTGCAAGCTCCATCTCCCAGGTTCACGCCATCCTGCCCCAGCCTCCCGAGTAGCTAGGACTACAGGCGCCAGCCACCACACCCGGCTATGTTTTTTGTACTTTTAGTAGAGACGGGGTTTCACCATGTTAGCCAGGATGGTCTCCATCTCCTGACCTCGTGATCCGCCTGCCTCAGCCTCCCAAAGTGCTGGGAATACAGGCATGAGCCACCACACCTGGCCAAGGTAAGATTTTCATAAACTTTTTAGAATCCTTTACAATTTTCCATCAAACAGCAGATTAATTTTCTAAGAAAACCCTGTAATTCGGAAAAGTAGGCCCAGATTCTGGCCCCACATCAGTATGATTTTAATGTTTTAACCTAAGGAAAAAAGTTAAATAATTCCTTTTAATCTTAGCCAATTTGTTTATACTCACAGAATTTTTACAAGGTCAACCCTTTACAAACCCTTTTCACTTTGCTTAAACCTTCAGTTTTGTTCCATTACTCTTTTAGGTTAAGACAATCTTTAAAATCATCTGAATGGACAAAATTACATTCCCTTTAACAAAAGCCAAATTCCTGTGACTTTTTATAATCTTTTACCAAAAGCATATTCCCCACACACCTTGTATGTAAAACTTTCTCCAGTGGTCTCAACTACATGTTACAATGTTAAATCTTAGCAACTTTTACTTTTAGTGAAAAATCTGATAAGTAACTGATTTTAATTATGTACTGGGGTGGAGCCTAGGACATCAGCTAGAAATGAAGATAAGGTCTGACTCTTAGCATAGCTGACGGGCCTGGCTCTCCATATGTCCCCAGGCCTTATCTGTCATCTAATGCTCCGAAGTAGGTAAATCAAACAGTTTTCAAAAGTCAGAGAAACAGTTTGACCTTAAAGCATTTAGCAAGTCTGATATCTGACCTAAAGTTAGATAAATGTCTACATTTTCAAGACATTTTATTTTACCAATAATCTTTAAAACTGTCTTTATTTCCAAAAGATTACTAAAGTCACGTGAGCAAAAAGGCATTCAAGTTTCTATTTTTCTGGCAAAATATTTGATTTAAGTGCTTATTTTTCCTTTTTTTTTTTTTTTTTTTTATATTGTCTCTCTCTGGTGCTAGCCTGGATGCCGTGGGGTGAATGTAAGCAGAGAGTCTCTCAGCCTCTCAGGTTACTAACTACACTACCTCACCCCCCTCTTTCCTTTTTTTTTTTTTTTTTTTTGTTAGATGGAGTCTGCTCTGTTGCCTAGGCTGGAGTGCAGTGGCATGATCTTGGCTCACTGCAATCTCTGCCTCCTGGGTTCAAGCGATTCTCCTGTCTCAGCCTCCTGAGTAGCTGGGATTACAGGTGTGTGCCACCATGCCTGGCTAATTTTTGTATTTT
>NW_012100320.1:6894800-6902746 GCF_000951045.1 Mandrillus leucophaeus | reverse complement strand
AGTAGCTGGGATTACAGGTGTGTGCCACCATGCCTGGCTAATTTTTGTATTTTTAGTAGAGATGGGGTTTCACCATGTTGGCCAGGCTGGTCTCGAACTCCTGACATCAGGTGATTCACCCACCTCGGCCTCCCAAAGTGCTGAGATTATAGGTGTGAGCCACCATGCCCAGTCTAAGCACTTATTTTTCTAAGCAAATTAATCAGAGCTCTTTTACATATAAACAAACAATACATATAAATACAAAGACAGATAGAAGATTTAGCACTTGTAAAATTTTTCATTTGCCAGTTTCTTAACTGGATGACTGGCTTCAGGGTGGAGCCCTTGGAGGAACAGGGCCGGGAAAGCATGCGTTTCTAGGGCCAAAAAAGCAGCAAATAAGCTGCTGAAGGCAAAGACAGATCCCCAAAATTAATGGTGCCATTTTATACTGGATCCTGGATCCCCAAGAGGAGGGAAATACTGTGGGAGAAGACCGCGCAGTGCTTCTACCCTGCATTCCATTCAAGGCAGCCAAAGCCAATCAGCCCATTTTGTAATCGGCCCATCTCTCAGGGGAGTCTCATCTCCCAGTCGGGGCAGGGATGTCTCCTTATCTTCCAGGTGGCCAAGAGCAAGCATCTCTGATCCAAGTGTGCAGAGTCAAGTATCCTCCATAACTACTATTAGCCATCCCCTAAAGTGTATTTCCTACCTAGTTATCATAATGAGAAGTAATTTCTGATACCCCCAAAAACTCAAAACCATCGGATAACACAATGCAAAACAGAACAGAGCCTTTGATTTTGAGAGGGATCTATCCGCTTTTAATTCCTGGGGTTTCATGAGGAAAACAGAAGTTTTTTCCCAAAACGGGGTCTGTGGTGCCTCCTCTGTTTTTCCCAAGGAGTCCCAGGCTACCAGAAGTTATCTTAGGGCCTCTCATGTGTGCATTAAGAGAGGTAAGACCAAAAAAAAAAAAAAAAGGAGAAAAATAATTCAGTCGACTGAGAAGAAAAAATCTTTTCCCAGAAAAACAAGTTCCAAGAAGAGAAAAACAGAAAAGCCTTTAAATATATCTATAGTAGCTTGTTTATCCACTTTAAATTATGCTGACTTTTAACCATAGTGCTCTTTAAAAAAGAAATCCTTTCAAATCTCTTACTACTTGACTTTAGCTACGCCAAGTGGCCAGTATTTCTAGCTTCTGAACTTTACCAAAGGTAACCTCCTAGGTGCCTCAAAGACATGGTAAGCAGTTTCTTTTTTTACAAGATTTAGAATCTCCACAAGGTAGTTCAGAGAAAGGAAAATTCAAGAGAGGAAATCAGAAGCTAACTATGGGGGAGAAAAACTCAATAAATGGCAAAGTTACACAAACAACAAACCAGAAAGGAATCACTCCAGAAGCCAACAACTGAACCCAGGCCACCGCTGTCAGAAGACAAAGCCTTAGCTACTGAGTATTCAGCATTGAGCAGTTTCTATCACTCTCCCCAGAAGGAGCCTAGAGAAGCCAGTTTCAAGCTTGCAAGGCTTTTAACTGCTCAAAAAAAGTTTTAGGACTAACTACAACATGAACCCCAAAATTCCTGTCCTCTGGATGGCGAAAACCCAGAGAAAGTATCCCCACATGGTCACAAGGTTAAGCTCTTAAGGACACAAAACGACAGGAATTTCATCCAGTATTGGTTTCAGGGACCCGTAGCAAGGTTTGTAACTGACCAGCCTGCCAAGCTGGCTTGAAAAGTGAGCTTATAGGGGTCCGAAACCCACATTCTATCCTGTGATACCCCTCTCTCCATTACAGAACACAGAAAGACAAATTCTTCATACAAAGTACAGCAGATTTGCTACAGCCTAAGATTAGTCTTACAAACCCTTTTTTCTATTAATCAAACCCTTGCAGAGGAGACCAATAGTTTACTGTTTACCCAGACAGAGAAAGAGAAAGAGAGACCAGAAACTTGGCCGGTAAGAATTTCTTACCCTTTTTGCTGTCATACCAGGTTTCTGGGTTTCCTTTTTCTGCAGCTTCTAGAACGGAGTGGCTTCTGATGACCCTGCTCACTTTTGCTATAGCTGTGGGGTTCAAGCCACTTTACAAGAGAAAAATCACTCTTTGCTGTTTTATGGACCATAGGCAACATTCTTAATTTGCAAGATGCTGCCCAACGGGCTGCATGGGGAACCAAATTTACATTTTCCATCCCAGCAAAATACACATAACAAAACAGACATTAGTCGCCTCATTCAGCACCCAGTATCAGCCCGGGAAAGCTCAATCTTTTTCCTGTTGTTCCCTGTTTCTGATCCACTCCAGATGGGGAAGGACGACCTCCAAATGGTAATTCACAATGGGGTCTCTGGGCAAGGCAAAGAGCAGACAGTCACCCTAAGAAACATGTCCGTTGAGCCTTCTTTAGGGCACATCGAATATGACTAGACAAATAAGGAGGGTTCTGAGCTGGACCTGCTGGACTTCCATCAGCAACACCTCTAAGATCCCTTCCACATACACAAACACACACAAAGATGAGACAGACAGAAGGCCTTCCAAATTAGAACCCTAATCAAGAACTCCAAGAGTATCCCTTCCAAACTATCCTCCTATTCTCCGTCTGAGAAACTGCCTCGAAATCTTCCTGACTGAGGAGAAGTCTCCCAAACCAGGATTCTTCCTACTAGTTAGAAAGAGCCAACTGAGAGCCCCCAGGAGCCAAACAGACACCCCACAATGAGGCTACAGACACAAGACACCCTATGGTAGAGCTACAAACAGACACCCCGAATAGGGCAACAGACATCCACCATAGGGGTACAGACCCAGTCAGGAAAAGAAAGGAGGCATTGGCAGCACCTAGGATACTCACCAAGCCAGACACTCTGCAATGGGGCTACAGACAGACACCCCAGCATGGGGCTACACAGACACCCTGTGATAGGGCTACAATTAAGGGATGTCTCCCCATGACTACTTCTCCATTGCAATTAAATCCATGCGCACTGGGTCAGCAGCACCCCGCCAGTAGAGAGAGTACCAGAGTCAGCCCCCAGTTCAAGAGAACTTAGGTGGCCGCTTGGGCTGGCTTCTGGATCCATCGCTGGAGGGGGGCCACTGAACCACAGGCAGGTAGCCACAAGGGCAATTCCTGTAAGAGCCACCAAATTTGTAAACACCCAAGGGGTTCACCTTGCCTGCTGCCTAGACAGAGCTGATTCATCAAGACAAGGAAATCGCAATCGAGAAAGGGTAATTCATGCAGAGCTGGCTGTGCAGGAGACTGGAGTTTTATTATTACTCAAATCAGCCTCATTATTTACTTAAGTAAGCTTTGTACCCCTTGTTCTTGCTCAGCTCCCTCTTCAACACCAATAATTATTAGATTTGATCTTTTGAGGCAATTTCTTATATCTTATAGGCAATCTTCATTCCTTTGTATTCTTTTTTTCTTTTTTCTCCTCTATGTAATTTCAAATAGCCTATCTTTGAGCTTATGGATTCTTTCCTCTGCTTGATCCATTCTGCTGTTGAGAGTCTCTAGTGAATTTTTTGATTTAGCAGATGTATTTCTCAGTTCCAAGATTTGTTTTTCTTTAAATTTCAGTGTCTTTGCTAAATTTAATAAATTCTGAATTGATTTTCTGTATTATCTGGTAGATCACTGAGTTTCCTTAAAACTGCTATTTTGAATTTTTGGTCAGAGAGCTCATATATTGGCATCTTCTTAGGGTCATCAGTGGTTCCATGCTTTGTCTGTTTGGGGTGGTCATGGTTTCCTGTTTCCTATTGTTTCTTGTGGATATACATCTACATCTTTGCATTGAAAGATTAGTTATTTATTCAAGTCTTCTCTGTGTGACCTGTTTTGCTTTTTATTGGGTATGTTTGCTTATAGAATCTTTGTAATATACTGCTGAATTTCTTGTTTGTTTGTTTGTTTGTTTTCCACTAGGTCGCTGCCTCCTTTTTGGCACTAGATGATTCCTAAAGCCCAGGTTTGCCTTGGCTCTAATGAACAATTGGAACACTGAAGTTCCAAATGCAGGAGGTCCCAGAGCAGATATCCTGCCAGTATGGATAGGCTGGCTAGGGATTCATGCCCAGGCGACCTGTGGGATGCAACTGCTACAGTGTGGTGCTGCTAAACAGCCACTCTGATTTGGTGTCTTCTTTGGTTGAGTTACAGAACAGTGTTTTCCAGGGCTGGGGATAGTATCCTCACCTCCCTCCTTGGTCTCTCAGTGTCCTCAGAAATATTGCTTCCTTCAGGCAATCATGATGCTTCCCATGGGTTGAGGCAGAGGGAAGGTCTCCTGCCAGGAAACCCACAATGGTGGGAAAGCTAGTCGTCCACCTCAATCTCACTTTTTCCAGTGCAGAAATCACGAGTCAGGGGAAATTGCCCATGCACTTGGTGCTGGGCAGATTATAGGGAGGGGAGTTGTGGATGTAGAAATCCATTTATCTTACTGACTGCTCAGAGCTTTTTCACTTCTCTGTGACTCCAGGAACTGCCTCATTCTCATATTTGGGTTCTGGAAAATTGCTGGAATAGTGCTGATCATCTCAGCACTGAGTATGTGTTTCTGGTTTTCTGTGGGAAGGAATGTAGCCAAGTTGCTTCTACACTACCAGTTTGGGACTGGAAGTCTCCAGGCTTTCTTGATGCAGCTTTGGTAAGTTACATGTTTTTAGAAATGTTTCCCTTTCTAATAAATTTTCAAATTTACTAGGGTAATGTTATTTATGGCATGTTTATCTTTTTCATCTCTTCCATATTTGCAGCTTTCTTCTGTTCTTCATTCATATTCTTGCTTATTTGTGAATGCTACTGTCTTTTTTTTTTTTTTTTTTGAGATGGAGTCTCCCTCTGTTGCCCAGGCTGGAGTGCAGTGGTGTGATCTCAGCTCACTGCATCTTCCGCCTCGCGGGTTCAAGCGATTCTCCTGCCTCAGCCTCCCAAGTAGCTGGGATTACATGCACCCGCTGGCACGCCCAGCTAATTTTTGTATTTTTAGTAGAGACAGGGTTTCACCATGTTGGCCAGCCTGGTCTCAAACTCCCAACCTCAAGTGATCTGCCCGTCTTGGCCTCCCAAAGTGGTGGAATTATAGGCGTGAGCCACCACGCCCAGCCCTGTCCCCCTTTTTTAAAGGAATCTTGCCCAACATTTATCTATTTTATCTGGCCCTTCCCTGGCTTGTTTTTTATTTTATTTTATTTTTTATTTATATATTTATTTATTTAGACAGAATCTCACTCTGTTGCCCAGGCTGGAGTGCAGTGGCACGATCTCGGCTTACTGCAACCTCCTCCTCCTGGGTTCAAGCGATCCTTCCGCCTCAGCTTCCCAAATAGCTGGGATTACAAGCATGTGCCACCATGCCCAGATAATTTTTTTGTATTTTTAGTAGAGACAGGGTTTCACCATGTTGGCCAGGCTGGTCTTGAACTCCTGACCTCAAGTGATCCACCTACCTCGGCCTCCCAAAGTGCTGGGATTACAGACATGAGCCACCACACCCCGTCTGGCCTTGGTTTGTTGATCATTGCTATTGTATGTTGGTTTTCTGCCTCATTAATTTTTACCTTTATATTTATTATCTCTTTCCTTATGCTCTCTTTGAGTTTATTCTGTTGGGAGTTTTTTTCTTCTTACAGTGAAGCCTAGCTTATTAATTTTCAGTCTGTTTTCTTTTCTAATGAAAGCAGCTAAAGCTATAAATTTCCCTGTAATTACTATTTTTCCTGCATCCATAAGTCCTGATATGTATAATTTTTATCATTGTATCTGTACAACTTTTTATTTCTTTTATGATTTCTTACTTGACTTATAAGTTATTTAGAAGTGTACTTTCTAATTTCCAAAACCTAGGGGATGTGTCACTTACCTTTCTTTTATGCACTTCTAATTTGATTGCTTAAGTTAAATCTACGCTTGCAGGTCATAAAATGTAGTTTATGTACATCAGATTCTTGAAATTGGTTGAGGCTGGTTTTATGGCCTTTTATATGGTCAATTTTTTAAAATATTCCAAGTGCACTTGAAAAGAATGTCTGTTCCTTGATTGTTGAATGCAGGGTAATTTATATCACTAAATTCACTAAATTAAGCTAGTGAATTGTGTTATTCAAATCTTTCTTGACTCATCAATAATTGGGAGCATTGTGTTGAAATAACCCACTATGTTTGTGGATCAGTCAATTTCTTTCCATAATTCTATAAATTTTTATTTTATATATTTGGATGCTATTTTAATAGGTACTTTAGAATTATTTAGAACACAACTTTAGAACTATTACATCTCCCTGATAAATAAAACCTTTTATCATTATATAAAGTCCTTATTTATCTCTTACAGTCTATTTTGTCTAATGATAACATAGTTACACCAACTTTCTTTTAACTATTAGGTTGGCGCAAAAGTCATGGCAAAAACCACAATTCCTTTTTCACCAACTTAATAGTATTGCCTGCTATATCTTTTTTTCATCATTTTACTTTCATCTTTCCTGTGTCCTTTTATTTTAGGTGTGCCTTATATATTTTTTAATTTAGGTCTAAGAATGTGTCTTTTTGTTTATTGTTTAGTCCATTTATACTTATTGTGATTACTGATATATTTAGATTTTCACCCTACTAATTTTTGGCTTTCCATTTGTTTTCCTTTTTTAAACTTATTTTTTTCCTTTTTCTTCTGCATTTGATTTTTGTTTTTTTATTCTATTTTACTTTTTACTGGTATGGAAGTTACACATTTTCTGTTTGTAGTGATTACCCTTGAAATTGTACCATGCACATTTAACAATGTCTAAAGTGAACAAATACCTGAACCTTCTCTTAGAAGAATACAAAGAACTTAGAACAGTCTAACTCTCCCCACCAACCTCGGGCCTCCTTCACCCATCTATAAATATTGCCCAGTATTTCTGTGTGTCCTTTTTTAACCCCACAAATTATAGACCATCATCACCTTTCATTAGAAGTTTTTTGCAGACAATTTTTGGAATTATTTACATACTTAATAGTTTATTCGTCATTCTTTCTTGCATTGAAATAAGTTACATATTTTTACAAATGTTTCCCTTTTTCTGTGATCATTTTCCTTCCTCCTAAAGTATATCTTCCAGAAATT
Organism: Mandrillus leucophaeus; assembly: GCF_000951045.1. NCBI lineage: Eukaryota > Metazoa > Chordata > Mammalia > Primates > Cercopithecidae > Mandrillus > Mandrillus leucophaeus. The sequence goes on along the minus strand of NW_012100320.1, from coordinate 6,895,624 downwards.
ATTTTAGTTAAGGTCTGTTAGTGGTAAAATCTCTCGGTTTTATTCTGAAATGTCCCTATTTCACCTTCATGTTTCTATTTTACATACATTTTTGAAAGGCAGTTTTGCTGGGCACACAATTCTGGGTTAACTTTCTCTTAATACTTTGAAGATATTTTTCTGTCTTCTAAATTCACTGTTCCTGCCACCATATAGTTTTTGTTTCTTTGTAAACAAGGTTTCTTTTCTCTTTGGCTACTTTTAAGATCTTTGCTTTTGGAGCTCTGTGGTTTCTCTACACCATTTCCAGATGTGGGTTTCTTTTTTTTTTTGAAACAGAGTCTCATTCTGTCACCAGCTGGAGTGCAGTGGCATGATCTCAGCTCACTGCAACCTCTGACTCCCTGATTCAAGTGAGTCTCCTGCGTCAGCCTCCCAAGTAGCTGGGATTATAGGCGTGCACCACCACACCCAGCTAATTTTTGTATTTTTAGTAGAGACAGGGTTTCACCATGTTGCCCAGGATGGTCTCAATCTCCTGATTGATTCGCTTGCTGTGGCCTCCCAAAGTGCTGGGATTACGGGCGTGAGCCACTTCTTTTTTTTTTTCGAGACAGAGTCTCACTCTGTCACCCAGGCTGGAGTGCAGTGGCACAATCTCAGCTCACTGAAACCTCTGCCTCCCGGGTTCAAGTGATTCTCCTGCCTCAGCCTCCCGAGTAGCTGGGACTACAGGCGCCCGCCACCAAGCTCAGCCCACCAAGCTCAGCTAATTTTTGTATTTTTAGTAGAGACGGGGTTTCGCTCTACTAAACAAAACTGGTTTGGCCAGGCTGGTCTCGAAC
>NW_012100320.1:6890613-6894750 GCF_000951045.1 Mandrillus leucophaeus | reverse complement strand
GGGTTCAAGTGATTCTCCTGCCTCAGCCTCCCGAGTAGCTGGGACTACAGGCGCCCGCCACCAAGCTCAGCCCACCAAGCTCAGCTAATTTTTGTATTTTTAGTAGAGACGGGGTTTCGCTCTACTAAACAAAACTGGTTTGGCCAGGCTGGTCTCGAACTCCTGACTTTTTGATCCCCCCACCTCAACCTCCCAAAGTGCTGGGATTACAGGTGTGAGTCACCACGCCCGGCTGTGAGCCACTTCTTGATGTATGTTGTCTTTCTTTTATCTGTGGGCTCGTGTCTTTTACTAGATCTGGAAATTCTTATCTAGTGGTTAGCTTTTCAAATATTGCTTCTCTCTTATTCTCTCTACTCTCTCCTCCTGGGATTCTGATTGGATATTTTTTAGACTTTCTCATTCTCCCCTGTCTTGTCTTCTCTTAACTCTTCCTTCACGTTTGTCATCTCCTTAACTCCCTGTGCAGCATTTTGGGTAATTTTCTCAATCTGTCTTCCAGTTTACCAATTCACTACTCAGCTTTATTTAATCTATTGTTTAGCCTGTCCATTGAGTTTTTGTTATTGTTGTTTTGTTTTGTTTCATTTTATTTTTAGAGATGGGGTCTCTGTTGCCCAAGCTGGAGTTCAGTGTCACAGTCATGGCTCACTGCAGCCCCAACCTTTTGGGCTCAAGGGATTCTCCAGCTTCAGCTTCCTCAGTAGCTGGGATACAGGAGCATGCCACCACAGCAGCTAATTTTTTAATTATTTTTTTTTTGTAGAGATAGGGGTCTTGCTATGTTGCCCAGGCTGGTCTTGAACTCCTAGCCTCAAGTGATCCTCCCACCCTGCCTCCCAAAGTGCTGGGATTACAGGTATGAGCCACTGTGCCTGGCCTCCATTCAGTTTTAATGTCAACAAATTGTTAAGCTCTAAAATTTCTATTTGCTTATTTTTCAGATATGTCTGATCAATTGCAAAGGTCTTTGCCTTATTTTCTTAAATAATAGCTTTATTGAGATATAATTCACATGTCATAAAATTCAACCTTTTAAAGTATATAATTCAGTGGTTTTTAGTATATTCACAGAAGTTGTGAAGTCATTACCACTATTTAATTCTAGAACATTTATACCAACCCAAAGAGGAATCCTGTATCCATTATCCATCACTATCAGCTTCCTTCTATCCCCATTATGTCTACTTTCTGTCTCTGTAGATTTGCCTATTCTGGACATTTCATATAAATGGCCTAATACAGCATATGGCCTTTTATGACTTGCTTTTTTCACTTAGTATAATATTTCCAAGGTTGAACCATGTTACATCAGTACTTAGTACCTTCTTATAGCTGTATAATAGTCCACTGAATGTGTATACCCTAATTTATTTACGAGTTGATGGATTTTGGGGTTGTTCTCACTTGTTGGCAATTATAAATAATGCTCCTACGAACATTCGTGTGTAAGTTTTTCTGTGGACTTTTTTTAGGTACAGGGCCAAGAGGTACTAGATCTCTTGGCCCTGTACCTAGAAGTGGAATTGCTGGGTCATGTACTAACTCTGTATTTAACAGTTTGAGGACCTGCTGGACTGTTTTCCAAAGGGGCTGTGCCATTTTATAATCCCACCAGGAATATATGAAACTTCCAATTTGTCCACATCTTCACCAACATGTGTTATTATTTGTCTTTTTCATCCCTTGCTTATTCCTGTGATACCATGTTTTATTTATTTAAACATTTCCTACCTAGTTATTTTAAATCTGCTATTGAAATTTCAATAACCAAAAAGCTTAGGGCTCTAAATGTGTTATTTTTTGTCATCTGTTCTCATTCATGGTGGCTTGTTTCCTTCTGTGTTTGATACATTCCTGGAGAAATGCAAGGTAGGGCTTTTGTTTCATTCATTGCTATATTCCCATTATCTAGAACCATGACTGAAATGTAACAGGTGCTTAACAAGTCATTGTTGAATGAATAAATGAGTTCCAAAGACCTAAGCAGAAGAGTAAACCCCAAATAGCATGTACATTTGCTTCTTCCGGGTGCCAGGGTGTTGATAGATATAGAGCTATGTTAGCCTCTGTCAGTCAGTGTCTAGTTAGGAAAACAGAAGCCCTGTGCCCTATGTATTCCAAATGTATCTATCCGTGTCCAGTCAAAGGACAGAAACTACACAGTGATTTAAACAAATGAAATTTAACATAAAGAAGCCAGGCGTGGTGGTTCACACCTGTAATCCCAGCACTTCAGGAGGCTGAGGTGGATCACTTGAGGTCAGGAGTTTGAGACCACCCTAGCCAACATGGCAAAACCCCATCTCTACTAAAAATACAAAAAAAATTAACCGGACCTGGTGGTGCATACCTGTAATCCCAGCTACTTGGGAGGCTGAAGCAGGAGAGTCACTGGAACCCAGGAGGCAAAGGCGGCATTGAGCCAAGATCGTGCCACTGTACTCCAGCCTGGGCGACAGAGCGAGACTCTGTCTAAAAATATATACATATCGATTAATTGATGATTAAAAAGTAACTACAAGATGTCAAGAGAACTATAGGGCTAAGAGAAACTACCTAAGGTAGGGCAAACTTTGAGAGGGTCTCCCTCCCCAGAGCTGGGGTTCAGACCTCATTGGAGATGTGGTTGCTGCCCACTGAATGGCAGATAAGTTCACAAGGTGGCCTGGCCCAGAGCTTGTCCTCAGTCACTGGACAGGAAAGAAACAAGCTTCTGGGGCCCAGGTGAGCAATCAGGTAGGCGAGCATGCAGGTGCAGAGAAGGAGTTAAGGCACCACTGGGGGCAGAAGGCCTGAAGCAGCCACTGTCCATGTTGGAGGGCCTCAGGCAGGTGATTATCAGGCCGGGCTGAGGCTTTGAGTTCACCGAGGGGCCGTGTCCTGGATGCTTGACCGGGAAAGTGCACCACCGGGCGGCCTCTCACCCTCACCAGTCATCGAAGATACAGAGCCAGAGCCAGCAGGAGAAGTGTATTCCTCCCCTAAATGGCCTTCCGGGGCCCTCTACTGAATACGCTTGTTATGCTCACCGTAAGGAGATATGTTTAAAGGAATTTTGCCCATTATCACAGAACAGGTATTAAAAAGTGAATTTGGAAACAAGAGGCAAGAAATACATCATTAGCATACCAAGTACTTAGGTTTTGGATACAGGGAAATAGAGGTTTACACAACCATTCGGAGGCTGAGGAGCAAAGGTAAGGGAGCCTTCCGCAGCACTTCAGTCTGCAGCACCCAAGTGCGTGGAGCTCAAAGGCTTGCTCTGAGGCCACTCTAATCTCCAGGGCCTCCGGGAGGCTCCCACCCACTCACTCGGGTTGCAGCACCACTGCAGGTGACTCTCAAGAAGCACACCCAGAAGCTGCAGCAAATGCGTGTCTGCCCGTGCGTCCGCCTGCGGCACCAGTGCAAAGTTGCGCCCTCTCCCTTTCGCCTGCATATCAGATCTCTTATAAGGACTTCTCATTTGCAGGCTCTGCGGAAGCCCCACGTGGCAGAGGATTCTGGGAAATGTAGTTCTCGCCTTCTCTGCGACGCCGAGGAGACCTCAGAAGGTGGTGGCAGTGACAATACGCAGTCCCTTAGAGAAACTTAAGCTTATGTGGAGTCTTGGGTCAGATCCCCCCACGTCGTCACTGGCCCCAGGGCAGGCTTCCCAGTAGCAGCCGACTTGAACCTTTGTCCTGAAGGCAGCCCGACCTTTCCTGTGCGCTCCTTGGCTGCCTAGCGCAGTCTCAGCGCCACAACTTTGTTGTTGGTTTGATTTTAGCGGTGGGGAACCGAACAATGCACTAAAAGCATTTTTGCGGGGACGGGAGAGATCTGAGTGCGGTGGTTCACGCCTGTAATCCCAGCACTTTGGGAGGCTGAGGCAGGAGGACTGCTTGAGGCCAGGAGTTCCAGACCAACCTGTGCAACATAGCAAGACCCTGTCTCTACCAAAAATGTAAAAATTAGTGAAGCATGATGGCACACGCCTGTACTCAGGAGGCAGAGGTGGGAGGGTGGCTTGAGCACAAGAGGTCAAGGCTGCAGTGAGCTATTATCGTGGCAGACAAAGGAAGACCCTCTCTTATTTTATTTATTTATTTATTTATTTATTTTGAGACGGGGTCTCGCTGTCACCCAGGCTGC
>NW_012100320.1:6884926-6886408 GCF_000951045.1 Mandrillus leucophaeus | reverse complement strand
CGGGCATGGTGGCTCACACCTGTAATCCCAACACTTTGGGAGGCCAAGGCGGGCAGATCACATGAGGCCAGGAGTTCAAGACCAACCTGGCAAACATGGCGAAACTTGGTCTCTGCTAAAAAATACAAAAATTAGCCAGGCTCAGTGGTGCGCGCCAGCAGTCCCAGGTACTCGAGAGGCTGAGGCATGAGAATCGCTTGAACCTAGGAGGCAGAGGTGGCAGTGAGTCGAGATAGAGCCACTGCACTCTAGCCTGGGTGACAGAGCGAGACTCCATCTAAAAAAAAAAAAAAAAGAAAAAAGAAAGAAAGAAGGAAAAAGAAAAAAAGAAAAGAAAAAGAAATTAGGAGTTTATGTACAAAATCTCAGCCTGCATTTTTTTTTTTTTAATTTCCAACTTTTAGGTTCAGGGGTACATGTACAGGATGTGCAGGTTTGTTACACAGGTAAATGTGTGCCATGGTGGTTTGCTGCACATATCATCCCATCATCCAGGTATTAAGCCTAGCATCCATTAGCTATTCTTCCTGATGTTCTCCCTCCTCCTATCCCCCACCCTCCAACAGGCCCCATGTGTCCATGTGTTCTCATCATTTAGCTCCCACTTATGAGAACATGCAGTGTTTGGGTTTTTGTTCCTGCATTAGTTTGTTAAGAATAATGGTTTCTAGCTCCATCCATGTCCCTGCAAAGGACACAAACTCATCCCTTTTTATGGCTGCCTAGTATTCCATGGTGTATTTGTAATACATTTTCTATAATCAGTCTATCATTGATGGGCATTTAGGTTGATTCCATGTCTTTGCTATTGTGAATAGTGCTGCAATGAACATATGCATGTATGTATCTTTATAATAAACTCTCCCACCAACAGTGTAAAAGCCTTCCTTTTTCTCTACAACCTCACCAGCATCTGTTGTTTTTTGAACTTTTATAATAATAGCCATTCTGATTGGTGTGAAATGGTATCTCATTGTGGTTTTGATTTGCATTTCTCTAATGATCAGTAATGTTGAGCTTTTTTTCATATGTTTGTTGGCCGCATGTATGTCTTCTTTTGAAAAGTGTCTGTTCATGTCCTTTGCCCACTTTTGGGGTTGTTTTTCTCTTGTAAATTTGTTTAACTTCCTTATAGATGCTGGATATTAGAACTTTGTCAGATATATAGATTGCAAAAATTTTCTCCCATTCTGTAGGGTGTCTGCTTACTCTGTTGATAGTTTCTTTTGCTATACAGAAGCTCTTTAGTTTAATTAGATCCCATTTGTCAATTTTTGCTTTTGTTGCAGTTGCTTTTGGTGTCTTCATCATGAAATCTTTGCCTGTGCCTATATCCTGAATGGTATTGCCTAGGTTTTCTTCCAGGGTTTTTTATAGTTTTGGGTTTCACATTTAAGTCTTTAATCTATCTTGAGTTAATTTTTGTATATAGTGTAAGGAAGCAGTCAGTTTCAAGTTTCTGTATTTCGCTAGCCAGTTCTC
>NW_012100320.1:6874063-6884526 GCF_000951045.1 Mandrillus leucophaeus | reverse complement strand
AGGTCCTTCACTTCCCTTGTTAGCTGTACTCCTAGGTATTTTATTCTTTTTGTGGCAATTGTGAAAGGAAGTTAGTTCGTGATTTGGCTCCAGCTTGCCTGTTGTTGGTGTATAGAAGTCCTAGCGATTTTTGCACATTGATTTTGTATCCTGAGCCTTTGCCAAAGTTGCTTATCAGCTTAAGAAGCTTTTGCAGCCCAGCTTTTATAAAGAATCCAAAGCCATTTGAATTGTTTCCCCAGTGCTTTTCTAAACACACACAAAAGGATTTCTAATGAAATGTTCAGTAGGCCGGACACGGTGGCTCACACCTGTAATCCCAGCACTTTGGGAGGCCAAGATGAGCGGATCACCTGAGGTCAGGAGTTCGAGACCAGCCTGGCCAACATGGTGAAACCCCATCTGTACTAAAAATACAAAAAAATCAGCAGGGCATGGTGGCGGGTGCCTATAATCCCAGCTACTTGGAAGGCTGAGGCAGGAGAATTGGAGGTAGAGGTTGCGGTGAGCTGAGATTGTGCCACTGTGCCCCAGTCTAGGCAACAAGAGCAAAAACTCTGTCTCAAAAAAAAAAAAGTTTATCATTCACCATTGTTAGCATATTGGTTTTAAATTTTATTAAAGACATAGTAAAGTTTGTCAAGTTGCATAAAAAATTTGCAGTGGAATAGGCCAGCTTGTGTAATTAGTATCTACCATGTGTTCAGGCCTGTCTCGTAAACACTGAGCATAGTTTTACTAACAAAGTATTATAAGGGTATCTATTTATAATAACTTTATTTATATGAGATTTTTATCACCTGTGTCAAGACCTTAATCAGTAACAAACTCCCAACTCAAACAGTGTTTTTATGAGGAAAGCACCATCTTATGTAGTGGTCAGTTTACTCAGCTGTTTTCAGAACTGCCCTGGGTGAAAAACTGGATTGCCTTGTTTCATGCATGGTAGACTTGGTTCTCCAGGACACAGGAGCAGCATAGCAGAAACACCCAGGAGTCCACTCTGGCTTCTGCTGGGTTGCCTTGAACAGGTTAACTCCCGTCTCCAAGTTTCTGTTTAATCATCTGTCATGGAGCAATGCCAATGCGCATGGAGCTGTCAGGGGAGCACAGTCAGGGGTGCAGGAAATATTGGTTTGGTGTATGCCTTATCCTGCTACAGCTTAACAAAGGCCTATTCACTAATTGGGTAACTGAGAACTGCCTCTGGTTAATTGCACAGCTAGAGAAAGGGATCCCGCTTTGTCTGCTGGGTCCATTTAGAATTATAACTTGCCCATTGTTTGATGGGGGATCCTGTAGCCAAACAAATGAATAGTTAATTTAAAGTCAGACAACTGGGGCTTTTTGCTTTAGGTAGAAACCTAATTCCCAGACGATCCATATATTATGTATAGACTGCCTTGACCTGATTCTGTTCTCGGCACTCAGGCTAGGGCCCAACACAGGAAAATCCTGGAAGGGTGAGGGAGCATGAGAGATAGGGGTGGGGGTGGATGACCCAGTTTAAAGCTTTCCTCTCACACTGCAGTGATGAAAAGTCTCCAGGCCATGAGAGTTACATGCTCAACTTGATTCTCTCCATCAAGAGGATATTACTATGGTTACCTACTGCTATCAACCCAGAAGGGAATCTTTCCTGACTGCTACTACCGGCAGAGTATCTGAAGTTTTTAAGATTAAAGATCTGTATTATTCGGGGTTCTCTAGAGGGACAGAACTAATAGGATATATATATATATCCTATTAAAGCTTATTAAATATTAGCTCACACAATCACAAGGTCCCACAATAGGCCATCTGCAAGCTGAGGGACAAGGAGAGCCACTCTGAGTCCCAAAACTGAAGAACTTGGAGTCTGGTGTTTGAGGGCAGGAAGGATCCAGCACAGTAGAAAGATGTAGGCTGGGAGGCTAGGCCAGTCTGGTCTTTTCACGTATTTCTGCCTGCCTTATATTCTAGCTGTACTGGCAGCTGATTAGATGATGCCCCCTAGATTAAAGGTGGGTCTGCCTTCCCCAGCCCACTGACTCAAATGTTAATCTCCTTTGGCAACACCCTCACAGACACACCCAGGATCAATACTTTGCATCCTTCAATCCAATCAAGTTAACACTCAGTATTAACCATCACAAGATCATTTGACACGGTATAGCTACTTCGGAAAGCAGTGTGCAGTGTCCTGTAAAGTTAAACATATCCTCACTGTATGAACCAGCCATCCCATTTCTAGGTATTCACTCGAGATAAGTGAAACATGTGTTCACACAGAAACTTGTCAGTGATGTGCTCCTAGCAGCTTTATCATACTAGTCCCAAATTAGAAACAATTCAAATGCCCTTCAACCGGTGCATGGATTAGCAAACTGTGGTACACCCAAACAATAGAATTCTACTCAATAACAACAAGAACTGAGCTCCTGACACAGCATGATTGAATCTCAAAAGCATCATGCTAAATGAAAGCATCCAGAGAAAGCTGCAAGACTCCAGGAATATGAAATTTAAGAAAAGGCAAAACTTTGATGACAGAAAGATCAGTGTCTGCCAGGAGCTTGAGGGTGGTAGAAGGATTAAGATTAGCCGCCACAAGATTAAAAATTATGGTTTAGGAGTCATGCAGCTGGAGGCTACAAGATTCTGACCCTCCCTAAAATGCTCCTAAGATCAGCGCTTGAGATATTTTGCAGACCCTGCTCTTGACGGATCAGCTGGCACCACCCAGATCAATAAACTGGCTCATCTGATCTTATGGCCCCCACCCAGGAACTGACTCAGTGCAAGAAGATAGCTCCGACTCCCTGTGATTTCATCCCTGACCAGTCAGCACTCCTGGCTCACTGGCTCACCCCACCCACCAAGTTATCCTTAAAAACTCTGCTCCCCAAATGCTCGGGGAGACTGATTTGAGTCATAATAAAACTCTGGTCTCCTACACAGCTGGCTCTGCATGGCTGTCTTTCTCTATTGCAATTCCCCTGTCTTGATGAACCAGCTCTGTCTAGGCAGCTGGCAAGGTGAACCCCTTGGGTGGTTACACCATCTCATCCTCCTGAGTAGCTCACACTACAGACACACGCCACCACACCTGGCTAATTATTTTTGTATTTTTTGTAGAGACAGGTTTTTACCATGTTGCTCAGGCTGGTCTCAAACTCCTGAGCTCAAGTGATCCTCTCACCTCAGCCTCCTAAAGTGCTAGCATTATAGGCGTGAGCCACTGCGCCTGGCCAGAATTACTATTATTATTATTATTATAATATTGAGACAAGATCTCAATCTGTACCCCTGGCTGGGGTGCAGTGGCACAATCTCAGTTCACTGTAGCCTCGACTTTCTGGGCTCAAGTGATCCTCCCACCTCAGCCTCCCAAGTAGCTAGGACTATAGGCCTGCGCCACTGCACCCAGATAATTTTTGGGTTTTTTTTGGTTGTTGTTTTGGGTTGGTTTTTTTTTGTTTTTTGGTTTTTGTTTTGGTAGAGATGGGGTTTTTTCATGTTGCCCAGGCTGGTCTCGAACTCCTGGGCTCAAGCAATCTGCCTGCCTCAGCCTCCCAAAATGCTGGGACTACAAGCATGAGCCACTGCGACTGGTCAAGGAATTATTCTTCATCATGACTGTGGCAGTGGCTACATGAGAATATATATTTGCCAAAACTCACCAAATCATACTTAAAATGTTTTATTTTATGTAGATTATGCCTCAATAAAGCCGATTTATTTTTAATGATGTGACTTGCGTTTATCTCTTAGTAAAATCTGAGACTAGTGAAGTCTACCTGAATTCGTTCTTAGACTCATTTTCTTGGCAGGTCAGTGGGCTTCAGAAGAATTCTGGCCAGGTGCGGTGGCTCACACCTGTAATCCTAGCATTTTGGGAGGCCAAAGCGAGTGGATCACCTGAGGTCAGGAGTTCGAGACCAGCCTGGCCAATGTGGTGAAACCTTGTCTCTACTAAAAATACAAAAATTAGCCAGACGTGTTGGCATGTAATCCCAGCTACTCGGGAGGCTGAGGCAGGAGAATTTCTTGAACCCGGGGGACAGAGGGTGCAGTGAGCCGAGATCACACCATTACACTTCAGCCTGGGCAACAAGAGGGAAGCTCATTCTCAAAGAGCAAAACTCGTTCTCACTTAGCTTCTAAGTGAGGCTTCTAAAACCAGAACTTTATATGGTGTTTTCTGCTTCAAGAGTCCATAGAATCAAAGCCAAGAAAGAAATTCGGGGCCATTCCTATGATCTGAAGAGCTGCACACTGAACCACCTGGTGGGGCTAGAGGGGACCCAGGAAGTCCTCCAGACACCCTCCATGTTGGTGCTGAACTTTTAATCTTACCACTTCCTCTGGATTAAAAATTGCCTTTCCAGAGCATCCCATGTTTCTTGCCATCAGAACAATAATCGTTATCAGGCTTCTACCACTTTATTTGAGCCTCCCAATAACTTTGGAGGATGCTGCTGTGATCACGCCCATTTTATAGATAAAGAAACCAAGGCTCGGAGAATTTGGTTGGAGTTTCCAGGATTACATAGCCCTGAATTAACCTAGATGGGACCATATTATTATTATTTTTATTTTAGAGACCAGGTCTTGTTCTGTTGCCCAGGCGGGAGTACAGTGGCATGCATCATAGTTCACTGTTACCTCATATTCCTGGCCTCCAGTGATCCTCCCATCTCAGCTTCCTGGGTTGCTGGTACTACAGCTGTGTGCCACCACATCCAGCTAATATTTTAAGTTTTTTGCAAAGACGAGGTCTCACTATGTTGCTCAGGCTGGTCTTGAACTCCTGGCCTCAAGCAACCCTCCCACCTTGGCCTCCCAACGTGCTGAGCTTACAGGCATGAGCCTCCATGTCCTGCCAAAATTCTCTAAAGACTAACAGCTGTGGGTCTCCTGTAGCACTCTAATAAGTGATTAAATTCCAAAGTTTGACTATATAGAGTTCAGGTTGACAATTCTGAAACAATTTCAAAGCAGGTATTACCCGTGGCTCACCGTGGCTGTGGAAAGGCCTCCCTCCAGCCTCCATGGCCTGTCTGTTCAGGCAGTTGTGTGGTGGTTTTTGGAGGATGCAGGTCCCAAAGGCAGGCTGCCCAGGTCCACCTGTGACTACACCATGGACAGGCTATGTGGTTTGGGGCAGATGACTCAGCTTCTCTGTACCTGAGTTAACTCATCTATAAGCAGGAGCCAAGGTTAGCTCTATCCCTCAGGGCTACTGTGAGGATTAAATGAGATAATACACATTAAGCACTAAGATCAGGGTTTAGCATGCAGGAATTGTACAATACATGTCTATTGGTTTTGCTTGTTTGTCTTTGTTTTATTTATTTTTTGGTTTGTTTTAGACAGAATCTCACTCTGTCGCCCAGGCTGGTGTGCAGTGGTGCAATATTGGCTCATTGCAACTTCCGTCTCCCAGGTTCAAGCAATTCTCCTGCCTCAGCCTCCCAAGTATCTGGGATTACAAGCACCTGCCACCAAGCCCAGCTAATTTTTGTATTTTTAGTAGAGACTGAGTTTCACCATGTTAGCCAGGCTGGTCTCAAACTCCCGACCTCAAATGATCTGCCCACCTCGGCCTCCCAAAGTGCTGGGATTACAGGTGTGAGCCACCGCGCCCAGCCTTTGTCAACTGTTAAGAGTGAAAGAAATGGTAAGGAAAAAGGGAGGACAGTGGAGGGCCCTGGGAGCCTCTCAGCTTCTCCCAGCTCTCAGCAGCAGATGGGAGGGGAAGGGGCTAGCAGAGAGCAATTCAGCTCTGGGCTGTCATGGGGACAGCAGGCTTCTGGGCAGGCTCTGAATTTATAGCCACATGTATAAGGCAGTGATCTCTTCCATTAAGGGGTGGAAATAGAGCACAGAATCTCCTATATTAGGGCTTTTGTTCAAATGTGCAAACTCAGGGCCGTGAACTGTACACTTCTCTTTCCCTTGGCTGTCTGGTTAGAGAGGGAGCAGCCATATCTGTACACCGCCTGGCTCAGGGTGGGCGTTGGCTCAAGCCATCCAATCAGAATCCCTCTGCGGGAATTTTGAATTGGGCCCAGAAGAGGCCAGCAGCATTCTGCTTATCTCTTGGATGGAAGAAAGATAAACTTGGGAGCTGCTGACTGAGGCCATCGGCTGCTGTATTTCCTGGGAAGCCAGGAAAACCAGTCTGCAGGGAGAGAGAAGGATGACATGGAAACAGCATTGCCGGTGGTGACTTCTTGGGCTCCCAAAGTCCCAGCACCATTCTTAGTTCCTGAGGACCAACTGCATCCTTATGCTTAGATTCCCTAAGACACCCCGAATCCTTGTAATAGAAATCCCCTTTTGTCATCAACCTGTCCCCCGTTGTTTCTAGTAATCACAACCACAAGAATCTGAATTAAAGCAACCTGGGGCAAATTGCTTCTTCTGTCTCCCCACAGTGTGACTTTTGGTCACCCTCCCAGCTTCTTCAGCCGGATGGGGAGTGTCCTGCAGGCAATACCAGCTGACACAGAAAGACAGTCTCCATCTCCCCCCAGTGCCCCAGTCTCCTGCTGTCTGTTCTTGTGCAGCCTTTTCACCGTGCAGTCTTGTCGCCCACACATAGAGATCCCTAGTCAGGCCCCTCCTGGCTGGGTCTCTCCAAAGTAACCGAGCCTTCCTGGTCCCGCTTCCTCTATCTGCCTTCTGGAGTCCCAGCCTCTGGATCCAGGAGTCTGGGTGTCATGTCTCTCAGACGGTAGTTGCAGGCTAGCAGGGGCCTTCAAAGCCTTCTGGTGGCAGGGCGGTGTGGGAAGATGTTTTGAGGAAAGACAGATTTTCAAAAGCTCTTAAGAGACTGGATAGAAAGGGTACTGATTAGGAGTGGAGACTGGATTCTGGCCTGGCTTCTAACTCGCTGTGTGGCTTTACGCTTCATTTTCTTCAGCTGCAGCATGATGGAATTAGGCAAGATCAAAGCTTTCCAGGGAGTCCTTTGGAGGTGCCTTGGCCATGGCCTTGGAACCATAAGGGGAGAAGAGATGGCACCTGGGGCCCTGCTTCTCTTCACTCAGGGCATCCCCCCTTGTAGGTGTTTCACACATTAAGCATCCTGGAAAGATCTTTGTCTTAGCCCAGGTTTCGGAAGAAGCAGAGCAGGGCAGCGCATACGCTAACACTGTATGGGGGAGTGCGCTGGCTGGGAAGGGGAAGTGAGGACAAGGGGGAGTGAGAGAGGAGGAGAGAGGGCACACAGGAGAGTGCGCTGTGGAGCTGGCCACCACTCCTGTCCGGATGGATGCTAGACCTTATAGGACCTTCTTTATTATTTATTTATTTACTTATTTTGAGACGGAGTCTTGCTCTGTTGCCTAGGTTGGAATGCAGTGGCGTGATCTTGGCTTACTGCAACCTCTGCCTTTTGGGGTCATGCAATTTCTCCTGCCTCAGCCTCCCAAGTAGCTGGGATTACAGGCGCACGCCACGACACCCAGCTAATTTTTGTATTTTTAGTAGAGACAGGGTTTCACCATGTTGGTCAGGCTGGTCTTGAACTCCTGACCTCATGTGGTTCACCCGCCTTGGCCTCCCAGCGTGCTGGGATTAAGGTGTGAGCCACTGCGCACGGCCCAGGACCTTATTTAAAGTGGCTATGTGAACTGGAACTTAGGCCAGTCTGTCCAGAAAAAGGAAGAGAGAAAACTTTATTTGCTAATCCCTGTCTCTTGCTGGTCAAAGTTCACTCCATGGAGCGTCCAACACTCCTGCACTTCTGAGGTCAAGGGTGTGGGGCCAAGGGGAGAGGAGGTGCAGTTAAATTCTGCCTGGGTGAAGTCAATTGTCACAGCAGCTGGACAAAACAAGTGGCAAGGAGCTGGAAGACTGGTGTGTCTAACGCATCTTAGGCGGTATATTTAAAAGCATCTGATACAGGCCTGGTGCAGTGGCTCACACCTGTAATCCCAGCACTTTGGGAGACCAAGGTGGGCAGATCACGAGGTCAGTAGATCGAGACCAGCCTGGCTAACATGGTGAAACCCCGTCTCTACTAAAAATAGAAAAATTAGCTAGGCGTGGTGGTGCATGCCTGTAGACCCAGCTACTCGGAAGGCTGAGGCAGGAGAATCACTTGAACCTGGGAGGCAGAGGTTGCAGTAAGCCAAGATTGTGCCATTGCACTCCAGCCGGGGTGACAGAGCGAGACTCCGTCTCAAAACAAAACAAACAAAAAAAAGAATCGGATACAGCTATGATTGAAAAGTAGCAGGAATCTCTACTGAAAGAAAAGTCAAAACCACCAAGATGCGTAATACCAAAGGACCTTCTCAGCTGAAAGATTTCTTGATGCTGGTCACTGAAATTGCAACTCAGAGAGCTTAGACTAGACTCCCTTCTGATGTGCAGGGCCCATGTTCTCAGATAATCACAAACAGGATCCTGAAAATGTGTACCCCTCAGTTTAACTCTATTCTCCTCACCCAAGTTTCCAGGCAACTTAAAGAGCGAATGAAGATGGTGATTTTAAAGTGTCCTGGTGAGATGGGAAAGGGAGGGGGCTGATAATCCCATCGGACGGGGAGAATTCTCTCTTGTTCATTCAGAAAGGCCCGGCCCCTGCCAGGCTGGACTCCCCTCCACTCAAGGGGCAGCAGCAGACTCCAGAAAGAAGGCAGATGTGTTTGTATTTAAGGCATTGGAGGATTAAATGAGCTAGAAAGGCTCCCTCCACACAGCCTCATCCTCTGATGGCTGGAAGCCCACCTCTGAGTGTTATTAAATCGATGATGACATCATGGGCACTGCATGCCCCTCCCTCTGGAGCCCAGCAGGCTTGCAAAGCCTGCAGAGGATAAGAAACTGGGGTCAGAGCGGGAAGCCTCAATCCTTCTTCTCTGGTGTATACCGAGATCGATGGGTAGATCAGATTCACCAGAATTAAGTCTGGGGTCTGGTCTGAGTGCTGTCCTTGGCTGACCCTTGGGCACACTACTTCAGCTCGGGGCCTAGGTTTTTCTCTGCTGCAAAACGGAGACATCGCCTGCTCTCCTTGTGACCTGGTGTGGATCAAATGAAACAAAGAAAACTTTAAAGCAAATGTGTTCTTCAGGGGCCTGGGGTGGGAACTGAGGTGTGGCCTGTGGGCTGCTAGAGCCCAGGGTGGGGCTGATGGAAAATGACTCCCAGGCAGGCAGCCCTAGCCTCCCACAGCCAAGAAAGGACATGCAGGTTCTGACCAAAGGGGAAAGAAATAAACCCAATAAAAATCTCCCAAGAAGAAAGACAGGAAAGAAAATAGACTAGAAATAGGCATAACTCAGACCCCTCACGGTCTGGGAAGCAGACCAAAGATACTGGCCAGGGGAAGGGCACATTGCATTTGCATCTGAGGCACATCCCTTCCATGAGGCATATCGCTTCTGCAGCGACTTGAGGGCTGGGTGAGAGGAGGCAGGACTGGAGACCTGCATATGTAGCGTGTGCCTGGTATAGCACGCGGATGGTGGGGGAGAATGGAGGGTAGCTGCAGTTGTTCTAGTGAGGGGGCTGGGCTGCTGACAGAGACCATGGGAAGGAGAGAGTTTGTGACGTTGAGAGTGGTGTGGAAGGTAACCTTTCTGTGGAGGGAAACCTTAGGTCCTGAGAGGGGCTATTGTTAATAACTAGTCCACCAGTGCCGGGCTCTCTGCTAAGGGTTTGATTTAGTCATCACAACCCCAGTGTAGTAGATGCAATAGGCATCTTCTTGTTACAGATGAGTAAACTGAAGCTGAGAGGTGTTGAGCCATTTGCCCACGTCACAGCTAGTTCAAAGTGGTACCACTAATGAAGTCCTGGCAATCTGACCTGCAGGCGGTTCTCAGGTTTGACCCTTGGTTCTGTTTTTCACTTGAGGACGCTGTCCCCTTAGGTTCTGTCTGTCATGTATGCTCCGGTGATTCAGGAGCCTCTCCGCTGGGTTAGTTCCCAGGTTTCACCTCAGCTTCAGACCACCGGTCCAACAGCCTCCCTGATCCACCTCAAGCTTAATGCGTTTAAGGATGAATCTTTATTTACACGAAATCTGCTCCAGCCCACTTCCCCGGGGGTGCCTCCACTATCCACCCAGGGGCAGAATCCGGCCACGGCCTGAACTCTTCTCCCCTCACTCCCCATATCCAGGGACCCAGTCACCGTACCTCCCACACTACTCTAGATGTCGCAAACTCGCTCTTTCCCACTGTCACCGCCAGCAACCCCGGTCCCTCACTAGAACATCTGCAACCCACGTGCTGCACCACGCGGGTGTTACACGTGCAGGTCTCCTGTCCTGCCTCCTCTCCTCCACCCGCAAACACAAGGGAAATCCCACATCACCCTCTGCCCCGGGGATTATGAGAGTCAGCTTAGTCCAGGTCCCTACCCCGCCCCAGCCCAACACCCAGGCCTCAGTCACCCTAGGTAGAGATTCCCGTACCCAGGCAGGCAAGGGACCCCAACACATCCCAGCCCTCTGGTGGTCA
>NW_012100320.1:6869192-6873148 GCF_000951045.1 Mandrillus leucophaeus | reverse complement strand
AGGAGCCCCCGCCCGGAGTTTGGGGTTTTCCGCCCCTCCCGCGCTCCCCTGCGACCCGGGCCGGCGCCGGGACAGCCGCTGCGCTGGGAGAGCTCTCCAGGGGGATGGGGACACACACACTTAGTCACTCGGGCCCCCAACTCATCCGCAAGTTCCGGGCGCCACCTCCGCGTTCTCGGGGTCCTTCCAGCCCTGAGTAGGACTTGATTCTGCAGTTAATCAGGAGGCTCTCTGCTTGACCTGGGGCACCCAATAATGTGCGAATGTAATGGAAGAGACAGCGGAGAAGGGCCGAAGCTCCTGTCCAGAGAATGAATGAGGATCCCTTCTCAGTTTTTGGTTTATCTGGTTGGGACGAGCAGAGCTCCATTCTACCTTCGTCCCGTTTTATTGACCAGAAACATTCACTGCATTCAGCAGGCATTCTTTATGCGCCTGTGGTGTGCCCAGCTCTGTGGGAGTGAGAGCCCACGTGGGAGTGAGAGGTCATCTTGGAGGGCTTCATGGAGGAAGTGGCACTTGAGCTGAGTCTCAGAGGACTTGGTAGGGGACCCAGGGAAGACAGGCTGTTCCGGCCAGGGAAACAGTAGGGAAAGGCAAGGAGTTTAGTGGTGTTGGAGCTTTCCAGCTGTAAAAGAAAGCGACAGGAGGATGCAGACTGATTGTGAAGGGTCTTTAATTGCAGCAAGTCTAGGACTCGAGTGAGGGCCTAGAGTGCAAAACTTAGGGGTAGGCGCACAGCCGTGACAGTGAGTGCCGCCTCAAATGTTGGGCCCTGGGGGCCTCGCTTGTCTCACCCTAGCTCCTGTCCTAGGTGACAGGTTAAGCATATAGTCTTTATCCCATAGGCACTGGGGAGTCGTGGGAAGTTTCTGAGCACTGGCAATGCGCAAAGTCCTTGTTAGGAAGTTTTTGGTACGACCTGGGTGAAGGGAGAAGTCTGAGCGCTTGAGCTAAGGGATGGCTCCTTTCTGCTGCTGAGGACATGGGGGCTGAGCAGCTGTGGACGGTGTCCGTTTTCACTTAGAAAAAATGTACTGACCATAGACCGCGTACTGTAGCTCACCTGTCTCCCTCGGCCTGTGAACTAAGTATTATTTTACTGATGAGGAAGCAGGCTCAGATGGTCTGAGGAGCCTGACTGGCTGAGTCCGCGGGCTGTCTGCCCCGCACCGTGTCCAGTGGTTTCATCTCTGCTGTGGCCTCCACCCAACCCACTTGCCAGCTCTCCTCTTCCAGGGAGCCCCTTCTGCCTGTGGAATGTCTCTGTTCTGAACCCTCGCCAAGTTGGGGGTCACTGCCTGGAACTGTGACAGCCCAGTGGGAACAGCCTGTGGGTCTCAGATATGGTCACCCCTTTATCTCCTATGTGGGGCTCCCATGTCTAGCATCTTACTCAGTCTTGACAATGAGCTGCCAGATGTCACTTCCAATGTACAGATGGGGAAATGGAGGCCCAGAGAGGTTATGTCATTTGCTGGCAAGAACCAGGGCCTAAACCCAGGGTTTCTGACGTATGGGCTCTGCTCTTACAACTCCACTTTGGCTGCTAAGGAGTGATGTCCCTCTTCTCCTGTGTGAGCTCCCCACTAACCAGGGTGTTCCCAAGGGGGTGGTGTGAGGCATGAACTCTCTGTCTCCCAGGGTGTCTCTGCCCCCCACAGCGTGGCCTCAGCCCATTCCCAGTATAATTGCTGCTCAAGACAGTAGGCAGAATCATCCTGTCCAGTTCCTAGGATGCTTGGATTTCCTCTGCTGCATCTGTGCTTTGCTCACTGCCTCTTAAGGTAACCCATTCCAGCTTCCACCTGCTTTGTTGCCAGTTTTTGTATTATAATGAAAGTATTATAATTAGGCCGGGCACCATGGCCTGTAATCCCAGCACTTTGGGAGGCCAAGGTGGGTTGATCACTTGAGTCCAGGAGTTCAAGACCAGCCTGGCCAGCATGGAGAATCCCCGTCCATACTAAAAATTACAAAAAGTATCCAGGTGTGGTGGCCCATGCCTGTAATCCCAGCTACTTAGGAGGCTGAGGCACCAGGATCCCTTGAGCCTGGGAGGCGGAGGTTGTAGTGAGCCGAGATCGCACCACTGCGCTCCAGCCTGGACAACAGTGAGACTCTGTCTCAAAAAAAAGAAAAAAAAAAGTATTATAATTAATGCCCATGATAAATCCAATAACAAAAGCTTCAAGTTTTAAAAAGCAGCAATCCCTGTCCCACCCTTCCTTGGCACCAGAGACAATCACCTTAGCTTCTTTTAGCTGTTTTTACCAGAGTCAAATTCGTATTTTCAAATAATAGGCTTGTAACAATAGCAAACACTATGTAGCACTTTCTGTGGATCAGGCCCTGCTCTTAAGTTTTTGCGTATATTAATTAAACCACGACCCTTGACATAGGATCTCCTGGCCAGGCGCTGTGGCTTGTGCCTGTAATCCCCGCACTTTGGGAGGCCGAGGTGGGTGGATCACGAGGTCAGGAGTTCAAGACCAGCCTGACCAACATGGAGAAACCCTGTCTCTACTAAAAATACAAAAATTAGCCAGGCATGGTGGCGTGCACTTGTAGTCCCAGCTGCTCGGGAGGCTGAGGCAGGAGAATTACTTGAACCCAGGAGGTGGAGGTTGTGGTGAGCCGAGATCGCACCACTCCAGCCTGGGCAACAAGAGCGAGACTCCGTCTCAAAAAAAAAAAGGAGATATAGGATCTACTATTATCTCCATTTTACAAATGAGGACATCGAGGCCCAAGAAGTTAAGTGACTTGCTGAAGATCTGGTTAGAAGCAGAGCTGGGATATGAACCCAAATAGACTCCAAAGTCCACAGTCTTTTTTTTTTTTTGAGATGGAACCTCGCACTGTCACCCAGGCTGGAGTGCAGTGGCGCAATCTCTGCTCACTGCAACCGCGGCCTCCCAGGTTCAAGCGATTCTCTTGCCTCAGCATCCCGAGTAGCTGGGATTACAGGCATCTGCCACCACGCCCAGCTAATTTTTTGTATTTTTAGTAGAGATGGCATTTCACCATGTTGGCCAGGCTGGTCTCAATCTCCTGACCTTGTGATTCGCCCACCTCAGCCTCCCAACATGCTGGGATTACAGACGTGAGCCACCGTGCCCGGCCAAGTCCACACTCTTAAAAACTATACTCAACTGCTATTTCTTGGTTTATTTTATTTTATTTTATTGTTTTTTTGATACGGAGTTTCACTCTTGTCCCCCAGGCTAGAGTGCAGTGGTGCGATCTCGGCTCACTGCAACCTCCACCTCCTGAGTTCAAGCAGTTCTGCCTCAGCCTCCTGAGTAGCTGGGATTACAGGTGTCTGCCACCACGCCCAGCTAATTTTTGTATTTTTACTAGAGATGAGATTTCACCATGTTGGCCAGGCTGGTCTCTAACTCCTGACCTCAGGTGATCCACCCACCTTGACCTCCCAAAGTACTGGGATTACAGGCATGAACCACTGCACCCAGCCTTTGATTCCTTTTAGAAAAAATGAAAATTTTTAAAAATTAGCCGTGTGTGGCAGCACATGCCTTTCTGTGGCCCCACCTACTCAGGAGGCTGAGATGGGAGGATTGCTTGAGCCTGGGAGGTCAAGGCTGCAAGGAGCCATGACTGTGCCACTGCATTCCAGCCTGGGCAGCAGAGCAAGACCTTGTCTCAAAACTAAAAAATAAAAAGAAGATATTAGTCCCTTACCCTAAACTTTAGCTTTCATCACCCTTTCCTACAATTTCTGTCCTCTGTTTTCATGTTATCAAAGTAGACTATAATTATCTGCTGCTTCAAAACCATAATTATCTTCCATGTTTTATCTGTGGATTGACTCTAAACATTGAAAATTAATATATAATGTGTATGTTATTTAAGCCATGTATTTAATAAATATCGTTCTAACAGAGCCAAATAATGTTTAACAGTTAAATTTGCTTTCTTTTTTTTTTTTTTTT
>NW_012100320.1:6863326-6868054 GCF_000951045.1 Mandrillus leucophaeus | reverse complement strand
TCCCAGAGTGCTGGGATTACAGGCGTGAGCCACTGGGCCCAGTCCCCCCTCTTTTTTTTTTTTTTTTTTTTCCTGTCCTACTAAGTTAGGCTGGACTAATGACAGGGATTCTCATTGGCCGAGGTGCTTCCTGAGGTGGAGGAGAAGTAGTCACCGAGCCTCTAGTGTGTGCTAGGTACGCATAACTTGCAGATACACACATCTAAGTGTTCATGCTTTCAAAATCCCTTTATTCCTCTTACCGAACATCCTACTTTTTGCCCAGTTTGGAGGTATCAGAGCAAGAAACTGAAGGCTGTTATCTCTTTCACCACCTAAATTCTCTGGGCCTGGAGGTTATCACTGTCTGATTTTTGAGGCCTTACCCTGATGGCCACTGAGGAAGGAGCGGGGTGGGGCCTCTGTTGGTTACTCGTCTCAGACCACTGAGCAGTCCTTACGGTTACTGGCTGTCTCCAGTCTGAAGATCCAACCGCCCCTCCCTTCTCTTTCTCTGGCTCCAGTAAGCCAGGCATCTCCGCCCCATGCAGAACCTTCTTCACTTCCACCTCCAGGCCTTTACCCTGCTCTCCTGCTTTTCTGCCTAGTTAGATTCATCCATCTGTGCTTGGAGGCTCCCTTCCCTCATGCAAGCTTTGTGTATTGCCCTAGGCCACGCTGATCCCTTTCTAACTTGATCTCCTGATAAGCCTAGTAATCAAAAACAGAATAGCAAGCTGTTGGCTGGGCATGGTGGCTCACAGCTGTAATCCCAGCACTATGGATGGCTGATATGGGTTGATTACTTGAGCCCAGGAATTTGAGACCAGCCTGGGCAACGTAGTGAGACCTCACCTCTACCAAAAAAAAAAAAAATTAGCTGGTCATGGTGGCATGCACCTGTTGTCCCTGGAGGTGTGCAAGTAATTGCAGGGACTCTGTAAAGAGGATTTGGACTCTGCTAGGGAAGTGGGTGAGTTGGGAGAACCTTAAAGGTCACCCCTGTTCTCGAGGGTCTAGATGGGAGAGTACAATTCCAGCCCCATTATGCCAGACTGAGTTGGCGTTGAAGTGCTCCCTGCAGTGCGCTGGTGGGGCTTTGGGAAAAGCTTCATCAGGGAGGGCTTCCCAGAGGAGGCAGCACTGGTCCTGGAACTTCACTGCATCTGCAAACAGCAGATGACCAACTGTTTAGTGAGAAGGACAGGCCTCCAAAGATGTGTGGTGAGGTGGTACTCCACTTCCTGTGTCTCTCACATCACCTTGCTTCTGCTGGCTCCTCAGGTTCCACTGTGGCCTGCTGAGAAGAGGAGTACCAGCAGCCCAACCTGACCTCCTCATAGTGCTGGAATCAAGGGAGCAGGAGGCCCTACCCATTTCAGTCTCTAAGGCCCATTTCATTGGAGGGCTCTGATTGGCCCAGCTTGGTCACACCCATCCCATAGACCCATCATGATGGACTCAACTATGGGATGGAGGTTAAAAGTATAAGCTCAGGAGCCCTATCATTTGGGTTCAAATCCTTAGCTCTGTGACCTTGAGCAAGTTATTGAGCCTCTTGGGCCTCAGGTTTTTCATTTGTAAAATGGGGGTAATATTTCAGCCTTGAAAGGTTTCTGTGAGGATTAAATGAGATAATATATGTAAACAGCTAACAGTAGTGCCTGGAATACAGTAAGTGCTCAACTGAGGTCAGCTGCCATCATCCATGATCATGTTTCATGCTTTTCAACCATGACTGTATCTTTGCCTTACTTGATTTCCTCCATCATTCAGTAGGGGAGAAACCCCAGCAGTTACACCTGTTCAGCTGTTTCCTTCCTGAATCACAGGGAAGCTAAGGTCGGGGCAGCTGAAGTCCACCTTCCCCTGGACCGCAGGGCCAGACCCCAGTATTTCCAGCAAAACCCTATCCCTAGAACTCAACTGTGTGTGTCTCCTCCTGTCCTCAAGTCCCCAGACCTCTTTGTGGCTAATCTCAGGGGAAGATTTTGGTGGAGGAGGAGAGAAGAGCTGACCTCTCTCGTCTGGTTCCTTCCCAGGCATGGCTCTGTCAGCGCTGATGAGGCTGCCCGCACAGCTCCCTTCCACCTCGACCTCTGGTTCTACTTCACGCTGCAGAACTGGGTTCTGGACTTTGGGCGCCCCATTGCCATGGTGAGTGTGAAATGGTGCACAGGGCCCCGACCAGCACTGAGGACACTTATTGTGACTTGAATTTGCCGAGTGACCTTAGACAAGTCACTTCTCCTTTATCTCCCAGTAAACTGAGAGAATAGGCCTGGATGCCTTCATATCCTTAGCTCTATGACTTGGCCCGTCAGGCAACTGCCAGCAAGTGGAGGGGGGGCCTGAAGAGTCATACTGTGCCCCGACTCCTATGGGGGAACTGGTGGTCCTGAACAGTCATACTGTAATACTGTAACCCCCTCTGGCCTGTGTCTGGAAGCAGGTGAACCAGGTTGAACCAAATCACTAAGACAGACAAAGGAGTATGGGAAAGGAAGTGGAGCACCCCCGCCATCCGCCCCCACCCCCCACCACCTGTCCTTCCCTATTACCTTGGGATAGTATTATTTTTTCTGGAGTTGAAGCACATAGGCTGATTTTGCATATTATATATGACTGAGCCATGGGTAATTTTTAATGCCATCCAGTGAAACCATCCCCTGCCCTCCAAGGCTACTTAATCCTTTAGTATCCAGTGGTGGCCTCCACAGAAGAGATTAATGCTGGGAGGGCACCAGTGCCCCTTGCTTGTAGTGGGAGGATGGATGATAGATAGATAGATAGATAGATAATTGATAGATGATAGATAATAAATAGATGAACGTGAAGAAAATTAAGTGAGGTATCACCAGGGATCAAGTCATTATTTGGTAGGGCCCGCAGACCCCTCCCACCCAACTTGCTGGCAGTTGCCTGAGGGGCCACAGTCATACAGCCAAAAGATATGAAGGCATCCAGGCCTATTCTCTCAGTTTACTGGAAGATAAAGGGGAAGTGACTTTTCGAAGGTCACTCAGCAAATTTAAGTGTAAAAATAACGATATCCAATGCGGAAACTGGCACTTTGTAACGTCTAGTGATCATGCCAATTAGCAAAGACATTTTGGGGCCGGGCATGGTGGCTCATGCCTATAATCCTAGCACTTTGGGAAGCTGAGATGGGACGATCACTTGAGCCCAGGAGTTTGAGACCTGTCAGGGCAATATAGTGAGACCCCGTCTCTACAAAAGATTTGTAAATTAGCTGGGTGTGGTGGTGTGCACCTGTAGTCCCAGCTACTCAGGGCTGAGGTGGGAAGATCTCCTGAGCCTGGGAAGTCGAGGCTGCAGTGAGCCGTGATCATACCACTGCACTCTAGCCCGGGCGACTCGGTGAGACTCTGTCTCAAAAAACAAAACAAACAAAAAGCAAAGCCTTTTTGGAAAGCAGTAATAATTCATAAGTAACAACTTGGCAAGATTAGTACTTAGAATAGTGCCTAACACAATAAGTGTTCAATGCATTTTTATTGAATGAATAATAATTACAACAAAGTTAGAATAGTGGCTAACATCGAATGCTTACTCTGTTCTAAGCTCTTGATATGTTTCAGTTTATTTAATTCTCATATCAACACTATTGCTAATCTCAGTTTTACAGATGAGGAAACGAGAGAGAGAGAGAGAGAGAGAATAAGTAACTGGCTCAAGGCAAGCACAGAGGCCAGCATCTGCCCAGGCATTCTGGCCCCAGAAACCCTTCCTGACGAGGTTGAATTCTCTGTCACATAAATATCCAGAATCCTAATATATTCATCCCTGCTGACCCAGTAATACCCTTCCAAGAATCTGCCCATAAGGATATAATCAGCAAGAAGACAGCAGTGTCCTGTAACTCAAAGATATTCAGTGCAGTGTTTATAATAGCCAAACCTTAGAAGTGACTTGAGTGTCCAGCATTAGGGACTGGGTAAATCAGTTTTGCTATGTCCAGTATAGAGAATGTTTCCTGGCCATTAAGCAGAAATTATGGATACTATAGAGCAACCTGGAATATTTAAGGAGAAAAAAGTTCCTAAATGACACACAGACTGACTAATTGCAGTTCAATAACGAGCTTGTCTACCTGGGATCAAAGACTTGATGGGCGTAAAGAGAAGCTGTCCTGGCAGTGCTGTCAGGGAGTGATGGTGGGTGCTGGTTCTCCTTCCTGCAGACTTTTGAAGGTTGCCTTTTAAATGTGGAAAAATAAGAGGAATTGAGCCAAGAGTTGGGGCATCTGGTTGGGTTTGTGTGTGACCTAGGGCAAGTCACTGTCCTGGGCTTCATTTCTCTCCTGTCCAAGAAGACTGGTTGGGCTGGCTGCTCTGAACCCTCTTCTAGCATGAAGGAACCACATACTGGGGACCAGAGAAGCTGCCCATCAAACTGGTGCTCTGGGGAGAGGGAGAGATGAGGCCTGGAGTGGGCTCGTGGCTCCCCTCACTAGGACCCAGCTTCTACTGGCATAACAGGGTCTCCTATTGGGCAAATCACTTCCCCCATCCTGCTCAGAGCTACTGTGACCACTGTAACCCTAAGTAGGACTTGGTGGAGAGTAGACATTTGAAAAGCTCATACATAAGCTAGAGATTTTCAAATGTATGCATAATAGTTGCAAATTTGTAATAACTAAAACAAAAACATTTACAAGTTATAAAAGTAACATGTCATAGATGGAACATAGTTGTAACATAAAGAAGTGTTAGACTCAGGCCGGGC
>NW_012100320.1:6860406-6862836 GCF_000951045.1 Mandrillus leucophaeus | reverse complement strand
AAAAAAAAAAAAAAAAAGAAGTGTTAGACTCTCCCTACCCCATTCCTGTCCCACTGCTGACAGTTTGGGGAACACCCCTTTCACTCTTTTCTCTGTTCATACAAACACTTATATATATCCTTTTCCCTTCTAACCATGATGAGATTTTGCTTTATACTTTCTTTTGCCACCTGCTTGTTTTCCTTTAGAATATATCATATGGTGGGGCATGGTGGCTTACACATGTAATTCCAGCACTTTGGGAGGTCAAGGCAGGAGGATCGCTTGAGGCCAGCCCTGGCAACATAGCAAGACCCTGCTTTTACAAATAATTTAAAAATTAATGGGGCTTGGTACCTGACACCTATAATCCCAGCACTTGGGGAGGTCGAGGTGGGAGGATCACTTGAGCCCAGGAGTTTGTGACCAGCCTGGTCAACATAGGGAGACCTCATCTCAATAAAAAAATAAATAAGAAAAAACCAGAATATATTACAGATCTCTCTCCATGTCAGTACATACAAGGTGTCATTTCTGTTAATGGCTACTTAACCTTCCATGGTTTAGAAGTACTATCAGGGATTCAACTGGTCCTGTTTGATTGAAGAGTCAGCCTACTTCTGGTATTTTGCTATCACAGAGTATTTTAGCAAGTATATATATGATGTAGGTAAAGAGATACACACATGCACACTGAGTGAGAGAGAGAAGGAGAGAGAGATTGAGATTGCTGCATTGTGAGTTTTATTTCTGCAGGTTTAGTTTATCCAATATGGCATTTCTGTGTTAAAAGAGATAACCATCTAAATCCTTCCTTGAAACTTGTGGGCATTACACATGTTTTCAATCAACAGAGACTAGGAGTACAGTCTAGGGGTTGTGAAATGCTTTGACCCTGCATAGGGGTTTTCATGCTGGCCTGGACAAGGCCAGGGCTCAGAAGAGAGAGCATTCCAGAGGGAGGAACTGCCCCTGGCCTGCCTGCCTCTCTCTGGGAAGGTAGGGAAGGAAGAGTTGAAGCCACTTTGTAGAGAGAGCATTCTTATTTTCTACTTTGTCTCCTAATGTGTACTTTGAACTTGGTTTGGAAGCAGTCCCTCCACACCAGGGCCTAGCAGTCAGGAGACTGATCTTGGAGTGCCAGAACCCAAAGGGTCCAAGTAGGCCCTCTGGGCCACCTCTCTTGTGTTATAGATGGGGAAACTGAGGCCCAGGGAAGGGAAGGATTAGCCCAGGGTCCCCCAGCAAGTTGGTGTCAGAACAGAGTCCCTGAGAAGCCTACCGACTCCCAAGCTGGCATCAGGGTCATTTATTTGGTATCTGCTGGGTGAGGGGCACAGGGTCAGGCCTTGCCTGGAATCGCGTCTGCTGTGTGTCTGGGGACAAGTCCGTTACCTCCTCTGGGACTCAGCTTTCCTGTCTTGATAAACCTTTGTCCCAGGGCTGCCAAGAAGGTCCAGCGATCACAGAAAGAATTAAGTGTACATGATGGGGGTAGGGGGTGAAAGAGGTGGGGGTGGGCGGCATTAGGGACAGACTCCCTTGAGGCCTGAGGGCCATGTGGGGCTGTGCCCAGGTGAGCCCGTTCTTCTATTTGCTCCCCAGCTGGTATTCCCTCTCGAATGGTTTCCACTCAACAAGCCCAGCGTTGGGGACTACTTCCACATGGCCTACAACGTCATCACGCCCTTTCTCTTGCTCAAGGTACTGTCCCAGGTCCCCCACTCTCTCCTGTCATCCCCATTCTTTGCATACCTGGCAGGAAGGTGATGCTAGGCCTGGTGACCTGACTCAAGCATGCTCCTGCCTGCTGCTGGGGGGTGAAGGCTGTGGCAGAGCAGCATGTCCAGGGCCTGGGGCCCAAGGGAGGCGGAGCTGCCGGTTGCTGGGAGGGATGGAAAATACGCCCCCAAGGAAGGGCTTTTGATTTGAGCATCAGCCTGGCGTGCCAGCGGGGGAAGCAGAGAGGTGTTCAGGTAGAAGGACCTGAAGACAAGGCTGAGCTTGGGAAACCATAAAACATTTGGGGAGGCTGAGGCAGGAGTGACTGGGGGTCCAGGGAGAGGTCAGGGACCCACTGGGAAGAGAGGAAGAAGCCAGGTGGCAGGAGAGGCAGCAGCAGCCGCTGAACTCCATCCTCCACCCTGGAGAGCCCTGAGATGTCACTGGGAGCACAAGCAGGAACTGCTGGCTTTGCACTTTGCCAACAAGGGCTTTAAAACTACTATAGATAGGTTGAGCATCCCTAATCCAAAAATCTGAAATCTGAAATGCTCCAAAGGAGTCTGAAACTTTTTAAGCACTGGCATGATACTACAAGTAGAAAACTCAGCTGGGTGCAGTGGCTTGAGCCTGTAATCCCAGTGCTTTTGGAGGCCGAGGTGGGTGGATCACTTGAGGTCAGGAGTTCAAGACCAGCCTGGCCAACATGGTGAAACTGCATCTTTACTA
>NW_012100320.1:6828574-6860356 GCF_000951045.1 Mandrillus leucophaeus | reverse complement strand
GGAGGCCGAGGTGGGTGGATCACTTGAGGTCAGGAGTTCAAGACCAGCCTGGCCAACATGGTGAAACTGCATCTTTACTAAAAATACAAAAAAAAAGTAGCCGGGCATACTGGCAGGCACCTGTAGTCCCAGCTACTCGGGAGGCTGAGGCAGGAGAATCACTTGATTCTCAGCCGAGATCATGCCATTGCACTCCAGCCTGGGCAAAAGAGTGAGACTCCATCTCAAAAAAAAGAAAAAGAAAAAAATACAAAAAACTTAGGGCCAGCACAGTTGGCTCACACCTGTAATCCCAGCACTTTGGGAGCCCAAGGCAGGCAGATCACTTGAGGTCAGGAGTTCGAGACCAGCCTGGCCAACATGGCGAAACCTCATCTGCATTAAAAATACAAAAAAGTTAGCCAGGCGCGGTGGTGTGCGCCTGTAGTCCCAGCTACTTGGGACTCTGAGGCAGGAGAATCACTTGAATTCAGGAGGTAGAGGTTGCAGTGAGCTAAGATTCCACCACTGCACTCCAGCCTGGGCGACGGAGCGAGACTCTGTCTCAAAAAAAGAGAAAATTCTACACAAAAGTGCTTAACATAAACTTTGTTTCATGTACAAAATTATTTAAAGTGTTATATAAAATTACCTTCAGGCTGTATGTATAAGGTATATATGAAATATAAATGAATTTTTCCAGGCATGGTGGCTCACACCTATAATCTCAATACTTTGGGAGGCTGATGCAAGAGGATCGCTTGAGGCCAGGAGTTTGAGACCAACCTGGGCAACATAGTGAGACCCTGTCTCTACAAAAAATTTAAAAATTAGCTGGGCACAGTGGTGCACACCTGTAGTCCCAGCTACTCTGGGCGCTGAGGTGGGAGGATCTCTTGAGCCACTATACTCCAGCCTGAGTGACAGAGTGAGACCTGTCTCAAAGAAAAATGAAACAAATGAGTTTCATGTTTAGACTTGCATATGCATTCCCAAGATATCTCATTGTGTATATGCAAATATTCCAAAATCCAAAATCTGAAACATTTCAGATAAGGGATGCTCAGCCTGTATCCCCATTTACTATCACTATCATTTTGTATTGGAGAAAGATATTTCAAATCTCCAGAAGTAGGAGGAGTATAATCTCAGAACTCCGGTGTGTTTTCAGTTCAACAGTGGCATTTCAGAAGCACCTGCCCCCATTCCTGACATTTTCTTCATGTTTGCGGGGACCATTCAGAAATCAGAAGGTGCCTTCAGCAGGCTGGGCCAGCTACCCAGGGACACAGCCAGGGACAGTGGGAGGGCTGGGCCTGAGCCTGGACTCCTGCATTGAAGGCTGGGCTGTCCCCTCCAGCATACAGGTCATGTGTGACCTTGGGAAAGGAGTTGGGCCCTCTGGTCTTTTTCCTCCCTGGGTAAAGTTGTGGGAGGGGGCGCTGCTGCTCCCCAGTCCCTCCTGGGTTCATAGGGGTCACAGGAGGATCTGGAGGCTAGGCTGGCCTGCTAAAGGGACCAGCCAGTTTTTGGAGTGACATTCCAGCCAGAAGCATCCATCCTACCCCGGGTATGAGGGGAGAAGTAGAGGGTGTCACATACTGTGACAGAGGTGAGGTCATGCTGCCAACCCCACTCTGAACCCCAGCTCATCGAGCGGTCCCCCCGCACCCTGCCGCGCTCTATCACCTACGTGAGCATCATCATCTTCATCATGGGTGCCAGCATCCACCTGGTGGGCGACTCTGTCAACCACCGCCTGCTCTTCAGTGGCTACCAGCACCACCTGTCTGTCCGTGAGAACCCCATCATCAAGAATCTCAAGCCGGAGACGCTGGTGAGGCCACCTCCTGCTCCCTGCCTGTAAGCCCTAGGGGCACAGTCTGTCCTGGGAGGCTGAAGAAATGGCCCCCACCCCTCGCTGCACCTGTCCTTCCACCAAAGGCATTCTGCTAGGTGAGGGCACCGTCGCCTGTGCCAAGCTAGGATGCTCAAGTGTTCTTAGGAAGTGGTGCACAGACTGGCTCCCACCTGGGCCCCTGTAACAGGGCAAGGCCCCGGGTAGGGAATAAGGCAGTGGGGGAGGCCTGGGACTGGGAGAAGCGTGGTCAGAGGGGATGTGTGGGGCCCCAGCACCTCCCTGGACTGACATCGACATCCCCCCGACTCTGCCCTGCCCGTGCCTCCCTCAGATCGACTCCTTTGAGCTGCTGTACTATTATGATGAGTACCTGGGTCACTGCATGTGGTGAGTGATGGGCCCATCTGTCTATCCCAGGGGCCCCGACCACCAGCTAGCTTTGTCACTGGCCTCAGGGACACACTGAGCAAGGCTGTCTGGGCCGCAGGTCTCCATGTGTTGAGTCTCATCCCCTGTAAAGGCACTGTGAGCTCAACCTCCGGTGAGATTGTCCCGGAGGTTGCCAGGGAGACCCAACAGCTGTCCCAGGCCCGGGGCCCCAGCTTCCCGCCAGCATCGCCGCCCCCGCCCAGCCCTCAGTGCCCGCAGTGGCCAGCAGAGGGCAGCGAGCGGCTTTGGTCCTCCCTCAACAAGCCTGAGCCCTGAGGGTGGGGGAGGAGGACACGTCCCTGATAAACAACCCCCAGATGGTAATGTGGAGGGTGGGGGCGGAGCCAGGGACCCCCACCGGTGTCGGGCCTGCTCTTTGGGAGCGGAGGAAGCTGCAGGAAGTCAGCTGGATCAGGCTGGGGAGGGGCGTGCTGTTTGCACTCCCCCCTCTTCAGAACTCCCAGGGGGAGACCTCAGAAATGTGGCCTCAGCCTCAGGAGATCCCGGGCCCAGGCTGGGAGGCTTCATCTGTTCCAGCCTCCCATCTTACCCAGGAGAAGCTGAGGCCAGCGGGAAGAGGGCTCGGAGGGCTCCGAGGGCTCCGAGGGCTCCGAGGGCGGCAGCGCAGCTGGGAGGTGAGGGCCAGCTGTGGACCCGGCTCACTCCTCAGTTGGCGCTCACGGCACGTGCACCTTGCACGGGTGTTTCCAGGTTGTTTCGGGCTCTGCGATGTCAATCCTCCTGGCTCAGCTGGTCCAGGGTCCCTGGACAGGCCTCCTGCCATGTTTCCCTGTCCTTTGCCAGAGCCTCTTCCCACAGAAGGTTGGGAAAGGGTGGAGGGGCTAGGAGCAGAGAGCTGGAGCCCCAGCAGGAAGCGGGTGTGGGTGAGAAGAGGCAGGCGGGTACACTGGTGCAAGTCAGCACAGGTGGGAGAAAGGGAGCCAGTGTGTGGAGAGGGGAGAGGGTGGTATTTTGGGATGAGGTGTCTGAGGTGGGGGTGGGGCTGTGTGCTGAGTGTGGGTGCAGCGCTTCACCGAGAGGCCCCCACAGGTGCTGTTCTCTTTTTTAACATGTGGACCTCCATCCTCAGCCCGGGACGTGCCTCTGTCTCCAGGCTAGTGTGGGGCTGGTCTGCTGGCGTCTGCGGTGCATGAGACAGACAACCCCCCAGACGCCCCCCACCCCCACGGAGTGAGTGAGGTGCCCTGGGCAGTATGGATGCCTCTGGGCCTCTGACTCACACGTGCCTTGCCTTCCTGTTTCTGTTTCTGTCCCATCTTTGACGCCCAGCACAAGCAAGGTCGGGTGGAGAGGAGCGCCTCTCACCCAGGCTAGGCGTTTTGTAAACCATGACGTGGCACTCCGTGGGACCCCCGTGGGAGCGGGTGCAGAGGTGGTGGGGATGGGGACTGCTGAGCAGGCCTCTAAGGCACTGGCCTTCCTGTCCTAGGTACATCCCCTTCTTCCTCATCCTCTTCATGTACTTCAGCGGCTGCTTTACTGCCTGTAAAGCTGAGAGGTGGATGCCAGGGCCTGCCCTGCTCCTGGTGGCGCCCAGTGGCCTGTACTACTGGTGAGTAGACATCAGCATGGGGGCAGAGGCAGGGGCACGGAGTGAGCCACGGCAGCAAGATTCTGCACTTGCCCATGGACCTGTTGTGTGGCCCTGGGGAGACTGGCCCTCTCTGAGCCCCTGCTTCCTCTTGTGTCTAGTGGGGACTGTGACAATGCCCTGTGGTGGCCTCCTTGTTTCCATGAAGCCCAGGCCTGGGTATGGCAGGGAGGTGGGAGGACAGGGCGAGGTTGCACAGTCTCTCTCCATCCTCAAGCCCCTCTCGCTGTGTGCCCCATCTCAAGAACCCCAGTGTTGCCCTGGGGCCGGCACAATCCACCTCCGACACCAAGCCCTGTGGTGGGCTGCGGGTTCCGCCTCTGTGAAATGGGAATGATGGTACCTGCCTGTCTACCTCTCGGATGAGGAGGATGCTGAGGACAGAGAGGGGCTTTGTCAAATGTAAAGCACTATGGTGAGGCCAAAGACAGACTGAGGGGTTTGATGGCGTAGGGGCACCTGGTCTGGGGTCTTTGTCCCCTGTGGCTCTCTCTTCTTCCCATCGCAGAGGACTCTGGCCTCAGCCAGTCTCCCAGCCCTCCTCTGTCACTTCTGCCCTGGAGACAGGTCACCCTGGGATTGTGGGTGTCATGGGAAGGACAGGGTGGGGGCAGGACTGGGCCCTTCTCTGATGGGAGGCCTCCCTCAAAACGAAAAGGGCCTCCTTTCCTGGGCCAGCTCTAGACCGTCTCCCCGGCCTGTCGCCTGTGTGGCTGAGATGGCCCGCCGGGGCTCATCTGTGCGCTCTCTGGGGATTAAAAAGAGTGGGTGGCAGCCGCAGTGAGCGGGAAAGATGTTAGCGGAGCGCTTCCTGCGGGTCCTCACCCCGGCGTCCTGCCGCGGGGGCCGCTGCCGTTGTCGTGGCAATTGTTTGTTGCTTTCTCCTCTAGTCAGGTTTTGTTGTGTGGAAATACAAACTTAATGTGACCAGAGAAGCCAGAAATACACATTTGTAGGTATTCTGTTATTTAAATATTGGCAACAAAATCCACATCTAAAACCCAGTAACTATACCAGCTCCATCAGGATGCTGCCCGTGGGCTGTGGCTTAGAGCGGCAGGGTTCACTGAGCCCTGGCGCCAGAGGGCGCTCCTGCCTGCCTGGAGGGCAGCCTGGCTCTCGCGCACAGGGAGGGATGCCAGGCAGGACGGGGTTGCCACAGCAGCTGCCTCACTCCCCCCTGGCCTTCCCAGGTACCTGGTCACCGAGGGCCAGATCTTCATCCTCTTCATCTTCACCTTCTTCGCCATGCTGGCCCTCGTCCTGCACCAGAAGCGCAAGCGCCTCTTCCTGGACAGCAACGGCCTTTTCCTCTTCTCCTCCTTCACACTGACCCTCTTGCTGGTGGCGCTCTGGGTCGCCTGGCTGTGGAACGACCCTGTTCTCAGGAAGAAGTACCCAGGTGTCATCTACGTCCCTGAGCCCTGGGCTTTCTACACCCTTCACGTCAGCAGTCGGCACTGAGTCCCTGGCACCAGGCTGTGGCGCTCTGCTGGGTGGGAGGTGGGCCATAGAGGGCGTCTGAATACAGGGGTAGAGGGTGTGGTGTGGGTGTGTAACCGGAGACCGAGAGCATGAGTGGGGTGTGCCTTGTGTGCGTGGATTCGTGTGCGTGGATTTGTGTGTGGATTCATGTGTGTGTGTGTCTTGTGTGTGTGTCGTGTGTGTCTTGTATATGTGTGTGTAGAGTGCATCATTTTCAGACTCTATTATTTCCGTCAAGTTTCTGTTTGATTTGGATCATCTCAGGATCGGATTCTGTTTTAGAGTGTTTCTGGGCCAGGATCCGGGCCCCTGCCCTCCTCTGCACCTGACCACACTCTCCCTGCTGGGGCTGGTCTGTTCTTCTGGTAGCTGTGCAGGAGAGGGCTGGGTGGGGCAGAGGCCAGGAGGGGACCTGGTGTGTCGCCCACCCACCACCTGGCTCATCCCTCAGGCCCACCCTGACCCTACGTTACATAGGTTACGTCAGCCTCTGTGGCTGTTGAGTAAAGCATTTCTCCTGTCTGGACCTCATTTGCACTAGATGGGCCTGTGGTCCCAAAGTAGGTCAGTGGGTTGGGGTTGCTGACACCCCTTGGGGGCAGCTTTGGGACAGATGAGTGGCTCGGTCCTGTCACTGCCCTCTCCCTGCCTAGGGGCTATGTGCACTCCAGACCCTGCCCAGGCTCAGGCCTATGAGGTGTGGAGCCAGCCTGGCCCCCAGGAGCCAGAGGCGCCGCCAACTCCCCTGGCATTCCAGCTCTCCAGGCGACCCTCCTCTACCCAAAGCTCTGTCCCCCTGCTCCCACTCCAGAAGAACTGTGGCCACAGGCTTTGAGCGCCTGCATTCCTGGGTGGTGGGGCCAAAGGCCCTGAGCAAAAGCTGGAGCTCCTCTCATCAAAGCCTTTACAAGGTGCTGGGTCCAGAGGCTTTGCCTTGACACCATGACCCCTGGTTTGGAGGGAGGAGGAGCCTCCCCTACCTAGGACCCCTCCCATGGGGGGGTCTACAGAGTCGGGGACAGAAGGGAAGGGACCCACAGGAAGTCACGGTGGTGCCCAGGGATGGGAAGGGACCCCCAGCCACGGGGACCCGGGATTCAAGAATAAAGCAAACAGTCACAGCCGCAGTTGGTGTTGGAAGTGTTTCTGTCTTTTCTCCCTTTTGTGCTGAGGTGTAGCACACACGGTGCGCCCCACAGCGTGGTAAGTTGCTGTATCGTGAACCCCCACGCAGCCATTGCCCCATGCCGGTGTTTTCCATCTGTGCCGCATCCCCTGGGGACACCTACACACGTGAGGAGGGAGTTGGCCAAGGCACCCCAGCACACACTGACCTAACTCCGAGGAGCCACCTCATCTCTCCTGGAGCACCTTCCCACAGGCGGAGGGGTTCGGCCTGGCCACCTGCAGGCTTCCAGAGCCCAGGTGACTCCTTAACGTCCTTCTCTCCATCCTCTGCACAGAGGCAGCCTTTCCTCTATCCCTGCCCCGGGGTAAGGGAGCAGGGGCCTCCAACTCTGACAGGGAGGAGTCGAGTCCCCAGCTAAAATTCTGTGGGTCTAGAAACAGGTGTAAAGAGGCGACTCTGGGGATGTGATCTGGGGGAAAAGCACCCTTTCCACACAGGCAGTCAGGAAAGGAGAGGGGAGGGGAGAATGGGGCACAGGCAGCCCCTCCTGTCCCTGTGCCTGTGTGCAAACTGGCACGATGCCCCCCTTCCTATGGGCAGTGCAGCCCCTGACCAGCAACCCCTCGCACCTGGGTTGGGGGCCCTTGTGTAGGGCACACCTGTGCGGCCACACCTACTTGTGGGCCGGACCCTGGGTGTAGAGCCCCATAGACTCAGCTGTGGACAAAAACCTCACGCCCCAAACAGGGAAATGGGATCTCAAGGGGAAGAAGCCAGGGAAGCCTCACACCCTGCCCCCATTTCCTCCTATGTAGGGGAGGGGAGCAGCACGAACCCCTGAGGACTTGGGAGCATCAGCAGCTTCTGCGGAAGGGGTGGGGCTGAGGGTGGAGAGAGGACAGGAAGGAAGAAAAGGGGAGCCTTCCTGGCCAGGGCAACTGGCACTAAGAGGCCTCACTCCAAGCCCCCGAGGAGCCTGCAGTGGGGCTGGAGACCCAGCCCAGGCCCCTCCCCGACCTGTAAAGTCCCTAGAAGGCGGGAGGTGAACTGGCACAGGCTGGGAACCGGCTGTGCGCTGGCCACTTGATTTCGCCAACGGCCCTGTCATTCAGCTGGTGAGGAAACTGAGGCACACACTGAGGTAGGATGACTTGCCAGTCACTCAGCAAGTCAGCAGGCGGGGAGGACTGAATCCCAGCCTGAGAGCACCGAAGCTTGTGTCCCTGCAGTACGGAGCCCCAAGCCTGCGCGCCCTGGTGCCCATCTCTGAGTTGGGCCGTCTTGGAAGGGTTCCCTTCCTCCTCCAAGATGGTGTGTGAGGAGCCTTCAGTACGACCCAGGGTGTAAAGTGTCCAACTCTAGTCGGGGCTTGATGGTGTCCCCGCCGAGTACCAGGAGAGAGAAGACCCCTTCCTGGAGTCCAGGGCTCCCAGGAAGAAACTGGCATTTGTGCCTTTGCTGCGGCTTCTGGAGGCGGAGACTCTGAGCCCTGGGAGAGCCTTCCGCAGCCCTGTTTCCTCAAAAATCCAACCTGCCCGGGTGGCGGGTCCTGAGCTGTGCTCAGGAAGCTGGAATCTGACCCTGGTGGCGTCGGGCCCGGTCTCCATGGCAGCCGAGCATTTATTACCCGGGCCTCCACCCAGCTTGGCAGACTTTAGACTTGAGGCTGGAGGAAACTGAACGCGGTTCTGGGAGCAGCGAACGCACGGGTGGCAGCCGGGGCCCCAGGATGGTGAGTGAGGGTCTGTGTGGGCCTGGCCAGGGCTGGGGGTGTGAGCCTCAGGTGGAGCCCTCCCCTGACTGCTTTCCTTTCTCTGCTGCAGGCCAAGTTTCTTTCCCAAGACCAAATTAATGGTAGGTTGGGTTTGTTCTTTAATTAGCAACTCAGCAAAACATGGGTCTCATTAGGCAGTTTGCTCTGCTCATGTTTTCTTGGTGGGAAGGAAGGTGGCTGGGGGAGAGCTGGGCCCACCCACGGGGCCAAGAGCTGCAGGGAGGCAGCCGTCGGTGGGCTGGGGGTCGGGGGTGAGCCTCCAAAATAGAAATGTGGCTTTATACGTGTCAGTGTGATTTACAAGCCAGGGCGCTAAGACAGAGCCCACTAGGTTTCCCTCCAGAGCCTGACCAGTTGGATTTGGGGACTGAGGGGACTGGGGATGGAGAGAGAGACCATTAAAGGTATGGCTGACAGCAGGGAAAGAGGAGGGGCTTTGTAACTGAGACAGAACAGAGGCCAGGTTTGCACTCTCCGGCAGGATGCGTCTACTCTCTGGGCCTCAGTCTCCCTATCTGTAAAATGGGAGGGGGTCCACTGAGTCCCCTTTGCCCTGGCATCAAGCCTGGTTTGGGTGTGAGCACTTCATTCCCTGGGTCCCCTCCTCTGCCAGCCCTCGACCAGGCTTCAGTTTCACACCGTGCAGGTTCTATTTCCACAAGGCCAAGAGCACAAAGGGTTGGGTTACAAAGAACTCAGGGGCCCAGACCTGAGCCAGGGGAGCCTCATGACTGCAGCCCCCCTATACCTGGCAGGAGAGGCCCAGGAGGCACAGCCAGCTGCTGCTTGAGGTTGTGACCCTGAACCTGTCCCAACAGTGGACATCAATGGGCCTGAGAGTCCCCCAAGGCATCCCTATTCCTCCAGGTCTCTGCTGAAACATCGCCTTCTCAGTGAGTCCTTCGCTGACTACTGGAGCTAAAATTACAGGTACCAAGACCGGGCGCGGTGGCTCACGCCTGTAATCCCAGCACTTTGGGAGGCCAAGGCGAGCAGATCACGAGGTCAGGAGTTCGAGACCAGCCTGGACAATATGTTGAAACCCCGTCTCTACTAAAAATACAAAAATTAGCTGGGCATGGTGGTGGGTGCCTGTACTCCCAGCTGCTCAGGAGGCTGAGGCAGAAGAATCGCTTGAACCCAGGAGGCGGGGTTGCAGTGAGCCAAGATCGTGCCACTGCACTCCAGCCTGGACGACAGAGTGAGACTCTGTCTCAACAACAACAAATTACAGGCACCTTGGGCCCTTGTGATCCAGG
This sequence comes from Mandrillus leucophaeus, assembly GCF_000951045.1. NCBI lineage: Eukaryota > Metazoa > Chordata > Mammalia > Primates > Cercopithecidae > Mandrillus > Mandrillus leucophaeus. The sequence continues at coordinate 6,850,828 of NW_012100320.1, read as the reverse complement.
GTAGGGTCCTGAGAGCCCAGCCAAGTGGGGTTAGGGTTACCCGGCCAGGAGTTCCAGAGTTCTGGGTATTCTAAGCTTGGTCTAGAGGGGCAGGAATTGTGAGCTCCAGGTGGGCACCTCCATGTAGACCCCTCAAACTCTTTATCCCAAGAGGAGGGCCAGGGCAGGAGCAGGGACTTTTAAAACACAGGGCCCGGGGCAGCACCCTCTTGTCCAGGTCTAAAGGTGATACTGAATGGTGGACTGAGGGCTGGAGTTCAGCTCTCAGCCTCAGCATCCTCCCACCCATGCCTGGTTTTAAGGCTCACTGACCCTCCCTCCTGGGATGACCAAAGCTCCCAGAAGGGAAGAAGGTAATTTCTCTTTGTATCCCAGTATCTGACACCAAGAAAGTGGCCACCAATGTTTAACGAGTGTGTAAAAGACTGGACGGGGTGGCCTAGCGAAGTGGAAAGAACAGGGGCTTTGGAGGCAGCAGACCTGAAGCCTAATCACCCTGAGCCTCGGTTTTCTCACCTGTGGAGTAGGGATATGCCACCTCACCAGGCTGCTGCGAGCCAGGGACAGAGGGGGATAATGTCAGTTACGTGCTGGATGCTGGGCCAGGCACACGCAGGTGTCACCCACATGTAGGCTGGGGCTGGCTCACTACAGCTAGCAAGAGCCATTTTTTGGGAATTTTGCAAGCAGGATGTTAAAGCCAGCCATTATTAAATAATGTAGGATCAAACAATGTTTCAGTCCCTACATCTATCTATACAAAAAGTTAAAAAGACAGCCCTATTGTGATCAGTAGAGCTGGTGATTTTAAATAGGTTTCAATTTAATGAATGTATTTGGGACAAGGGTGAGAAATAGTTTAACAGTAGATCACATCAGATTTTTCATTGGAAAAAGAATCACACTCATTGGCATACAGCTTCATTTGTCAAATCATGGTCGAATCAAAACTATAAGTTGGCAATGGATATAAGAGTTGGCAAAACTTGGGCTGGGCACGGTGGCTCACATCTGTAATCCCAGCACTTGGGGAGGCCGAGGCGGGTGGATCACCTGAGGTCAGGGGCTCAAAACCAGCCTGGCCAACATGGTGAAACCCCATCTCTACTAAAAATACAAAACTTGGTGGGCGCGGTGGTGCACGCCTGTAATCCCAGTACTTTGGGAGGCCAAGGTGGGCAAATCACCTGAGGTCAGGAATTCGAGACCAGCCTGCCAACATGGCAAAACCCCATCTCTACTAAAAGTACAAAAAATTTAGCCGGGTGTGGTGGCAGGTGCCTGTAATCCCAGCTACTCAAGAGGCTGAGGCAGGAGAATCACTGGAACCCAGAAGGCAGGGGTTGCAGTGACCTGAGATCAAACCACTACACTCCAGCCTGGGCAACAAGAATGAGATTCTATCTCAAAAAAAAAAAAAATAGCCGGTCGTGATGGTGCATGGTGCATGCCTGTAATCCCAGCTCCATGGGCGGCCGAGGCAGGAGAATCGCTTGAATCTGGGAGTGGAGGCTGCAATGAGCCAAAATCGTGCCATTGCACTCTAGCCTGGGCAACAAGAGTGAAACTCTTTCAAAAAAAAAAAAAGAGTTGGCAAAACTCATTCGTAGTAATCAAGTGGCCAGATGGAATTTATTTATTTGAGACAGAGCCTTGCTCTGTGCAATTGCATGATCTCCGCTCATTTCAACCTTCACCACCCAGACTCAAGGGATTCTCCCACCTCTTTCTCCTGAGCAGCTGGGACTACAGGCACGCACCACCACACACAAAATATTTTTAAATATTTTGTAGACATGAGGTCTTACTATATTGTCTGGGCTGGTCTCGAACTCCTGGGCCCAAGTGATACTCCTGTCTCGCCCTCCCAAAGTGCTGGGATTACAGGCGTGAGCCACTGCGCCCAGCCCTAGATGGAATTTATAATAAAGAATAGTGTACATTTCCGTATTAATTGTAAGTTGTGTGCTACTCATCCTTTATGTTTGTACAGTGCAGGGGACACAAGTACATATATGATCAGAACTGATGGTTAAACATCCAGCACAGCTGGTGTTATCCTAGGCCTTGCGCAGGTCTCTTTCTTGTCCCGGGGGATTTGCATTTTCAAAGAGAAGACTTAAAGGGGATTTTTAATCCAATTCATTTAACCCAATTAATCCTTTCATTCAACAAATGTTTGTGTCCCTTCTTTGTGCTAGCCCCGTTCCAGGCACTAGAGCTACAACAGCGAACACAAAGACAAAAACCCCTTCCTCACGGGGGTCACCATCGAGGGAGGGGAGCGTGGTGAAATATAGGTGCTAGTATGTTAGAGGGCCGACCTGGCAGGAGGAAGAGCAGGAAGGAGAGCCAGGAGGTGAGGAGGGAGAGTGGAGAGAGGGTGGAGGAAGGGGCCAGCGGGAACCCTGCTGTCTGTTCCAGTGCAGGAATTCCAAGTTCACATCTGGCCTTCCAGGTCTTTAAAGGCGTGTGAGGCAGGGAGACGGCACATATCTGATGTGAAGGTTTGTTAGGAGTTGGGCCTCTGAGCCCTGGCGCTGCTGCTGGCAAGGACCACAGGTCCCCAGTGACTGACAGGGCTTGTCAGGGAGTGGTGAAGTGCACCCATCTGCAGATCCAAGCTGATTCTGGACCCCAAGGGTGCGATGAGCACCTTCCAGCACAGGTCAGGCAGGGACGGCAGTGGGCCCCTGGCCCTCCCTCACCCAGGGGCAAACCCAGACAGAAAGACAAGGTGGGGGTGGCCATGAGAGGTCCCAGGGGCACCCCCTGCAGTGCTAAGGTTAAGCTCTGTGATTGGGCAGCCCTCTCTCTGTCCCCCTGACGTGAAGTGATGGCGTTGTCCCGTCTGGCACTGGGCCCTCTTGCAGGCAATTTGGTTTTATGGGAATCAAAGCTGGGGTCTTAGGCCAGGCTCTGGCCCTGCTTCCTCTGGGCCGCTTCGGCCCCTGCCACCTGGTCCTGTCTTTGGTTTGCCCCTTTGGAAGCTCAGGCTCTGGAACGTTCTGAAAGGGCAGGTGTGTGGGGCTGGGGGTTTCCTCTCAGTCTCTCCACAAAGGCCACGAATTTGTCTCTAAATGGTACATGGCAATCTGCCTGTCTTTAGTGACACTCCTGAAATCCTACCAGGGAGGCCTGAGTGCCTTCATTAGGGAGTATGAAGGGACCCCTGGTCTGGGCTAGGGATTTGAGGGGGCTCCTTCTACGTCCTCTCCCTCACTCTGCTGCACTCAGCGGTGTTTGCCCTGGAACTGAAGGCAGTGTGGCCTGGCGGGCAGAGCTGCCCACAGCCAGGCTGTCAGTGTTGCAGCCCTCAGTGCCCTGTCTGCACATGGGAATATGAGGAGCGTGTCACAGGGTGGTGGGGATGAAGCGAGGGCCTGGGGGCAGAGTGCTCAGCAATGTGAACTGTCATTGTTGCTGTCATCAGCTAAGGTGCTGTTGTCCAGGCCTCTAAGGACCCACCTGGGTGGTGTGAGAAGCAGGAGAGAGAACAGAGCCCTGAGCCCCAGCCTGGGATGGCCAGCGCCAGGCCACTGGGTTCCCACGGCTCCACCCACAGGCCCGGGTGCCTCTTCTGAGCTGGATGAGAGTCTCCCTGTCCTGATGGCAGCCCCACCTACCCCCGAACCAGACATTCAGTCAGTGCGGCCCAGGGACTTTCCCTGAACTCCCAGCTGGCCTTCCTGGGACTCCCAGGGCTGGGAGCCCGTGGGACGGCTGTGTCAGGCCAGGAGCCTGTGGGACAGCGGTGTCAGGCCGGGAGACTGTGGGTTTAGGGGAGCCTTAGCTCCGGCTGCCTTCCACCTCTACCAAGTACTGAGGGAGAAACGGCTTCAGACCCTGGGAGAATTTCCCAGCTGGACCCTTTGAAGCCTCTAAGAACAGGACCAGGGCCTGAGTCCATGGATAGCTTGAGGGTTCAGCAGCCTGGAGGCCAGGGCGGGAGCAATAGGCTCAGAAATGCCCCAGCTCTAATGATGATAATATCACCATATGAGGGCCACTCTCTGCCAGGCCTCCTGGGATTTCTGGCTCTCACAGTAATCCTGAGGCCTTATTATTCCCATTGTCCAGAAAAGTTGTGTTTGCAGAGGTCCCCTGGGGGTCTGGACGCCTTGCTGTGGGTTTCTGGTCTCCGCTGTGAGCCCTGGAGGGGTACTGTGCTGGGAGTTGTAGTGCTGAGGGTTGGGGGGGAGGGGGAGGGAGAAGGAAGGGAGGGAGTAGGGAGGAAGGGAAGAGGAGCCAGATGAAATACAGGATACCCAGTTAAATAGAATTTCAGACAACAAATACTTTCTCAATAGAAGTATATGTCCTATGCAAAATTTGGGGCATACAATTAAAATGTATTCAGTGTTTTTCTGAATTCAGTTTAACTTGGCAGTCCTGTATTTTCATTTGCTATATCTAGCACCCTTGGGAGGGGAGGGGAGGGGAGAGAGGGATGGCGGGAGTGGGCAAAAGGAAGGGGAAGAGAAAAGAGGGAGAAGAGACTGAGGACAGGGAGGGCGGCATCAGCGGAGAGTGACCAGACGCTGCTGACCCTCCCTCTGGGCTGTGCGCAGAGTACAAGGAATGCTTCTCCCTGTATGACAAGCAGCAGAGGGGGAAGATAAAAGCCACAGACCTCATGGTGGCCATGAGGTGCCTGGGGGCCAGCCCGACGCCAGGGGAGGTGCAGCGGCACCTGCAGACCCACGGGATAGGTGAGTGGTGGTGGGAACAACGCTGAGTGGGGAGGGGCCCGGCAGGTGGGTGCAGACGGTAGAGGTGTGAAAAGCTCAGCAGTTTGAGGGGCAGCTGGCAGGCAGGCCTCCTGGGGACCCAGCTGTGGCAGCCCCAGACCAGGAGTGCTGTGCCTTACTTCGACTTCCTGGAATCCTCATAGCAATCAGTGATACCTCATCTCACAGACCTCGGGATCTAGGCGTTCCAACAGACTTATCAAACCCAGGGAAAAGCCGCGCTGACAGCAAGCCCAATGTTTTATAGAAACATTTCCCTTTGTTGAGTATTTGTCATGTGCTTACCTCCAAAACCCTACGAAGTAGGCATTCTCTTAACCTCATTTTCTCTTTTTTTTTTTTTTTTTTGAGATAGAGTTGCTCTGTCGCCCAGGCTGGAATGCAGTGATGAGATCTCGACTCACTGCAACCTCTGCCTTCCAGGTTCAAGTGATTCTCCTGCCTCAGCCTCCTAAGTAGCTGGGATTACAGGCGCCCACCACCACGCCTGGCTAATTTTTGTATTTTTAGTAGAGACGGGGTTTTGCCATGTTGGCCAGGCTGGTCTCAAACTCCTGATCTCAGGTGATCTGCCTTCCTCGGCCTCCCAAAGTGCTGGGGTTAGAGGCATGAGCCACTGTGCCTGGCTTTCTCCTAACCCACTTTACAAGCAAAGATCAAGGTTTACAGCCATTAAGTTCTTGAGCCAGTGATGGCATCAGGATTAGAACCCAATTCTTCTGATACCAAAGACTGACCTAAAAACTATGCAATAGTTTTTAGAAAAACTATTGCTAGAAAAAAAAAAAAAAAAATGCCGAAAGAAAACCCATCCAAAATGTTACCAGGTAGTTCTCTCTGGTGATGGGATTATGGGTGATTTTTATTTCTTTTATTGTTGTTTCCTGTATTTTCAACAATGAGAACATATACGGCTTTTCAGTCAGAAGCAGATTTTATGTTTTGTTGTGTTTTTTCCTAAGAAAAAAAGGAGTAGTTTCAGAGGCTGGGGTGGCTGTTTGCATTGGAGGCTGGACACTCAGGAAGGAGGGACTGGCCCAGGGGAATGGGGTCCCCTGGGAAGAACACTTGACCCAGAGCCCACAGGCTGCTGCTCAGTCTCAGGACCCCAGCTTCCTCATCTCATGGGGGTCACCACCATCTGCTAGGGTTACCGAAGGCCCCACTAGAGGATGCCCGCAGTGGCGCTGGGATCCTGCCCTGGGGCAGGCCACGCTGGGCCCAGGTGGGCCTCTGAAGGCCTGCAGCCTGGCAGTGGGGTGCTCAGTGGTCTGATACCTGAGATCCCCCATGTCCAGCTCCAAAGCGGTAGTGGTTTCCTTGATTTCTGTCTCGTCTAAACAAATAGGAAGTTGTAGTCAGGGGAAGTTTTGATTTCCTGCAGTTACATCCCAGCCAGGGCGCGTGGAGGAGGGGCTGGGGTGGAAACTGCAGTGAGGGGAAGGCAGGTGAGCAGCCCAGCCTGGGACTGAGGCTTGAGGCCGCAGGTGGGGGCGCTGATCCATCCTGGTAGATGTGCTGTGGTGGTTGTCAAAGGTGGAATGGACACATGGACCTGTTTCCCTCCAGTTCAGGGCAGGAGGGAAGCGCTAGAAGGGAGTAGAGGAGCCCAGTCCTCCATCTGTGGATGGGACCCCGCTTTCTTGAGTTTTGGGGTGATGATAAGCATCATCACTGAGGACGTTGCTGAAATGAAGAATGTCCAGTTCAGTGAGGGGCCCGTTGTGGGAACTTGGTGGGAGAGGCTGCATCCTCTTCACTGTGACCACTGCCACATCCTGGCGTTCCCTGGTCAGTGACCCTTGAACTGGATGTGCAGGTCCAGCAGGAGGCTAACTGGCTTCCCAAGAGCCTTTTTCCCTCTGCTCACTCTGCTGTGTTTGTGGGTTTCCTAGATGGAAATGGAGAGCTGGATTTCTCCACTTTTCTGACCATTATGCACATGCAAATAAAACAAGAAGACCCAAAGAAAGAAATTCTTCTAGCCATGTTGATGGCGGACAAGGAGAAGAAAGGTTACATCATGGCGTCCGACCTGCGGTCAAAACTTACGAGCCTCGGGGAGAAGCTCACCCACAAGGAAGGTAACAGCCTGGGGCCTGTCTCCCACCAGTCAGAGGGGGTTAGGAAGTTGGGAGGAGGGCACCAAAGCCCGGCTGATGCCACCAGGGTGGTGCAGACCATCTCTGTTGATGCATGCACAGGAGACTGTGAGCAGATGCCATACTAGGTGGGTGCTGGAGCCTGGGGAAGAACCAGGGGGCCTGGAAGGGCGCAGGGAGAAGTAGGTTGGCCCCAAGAGGCCAGGGTGAAGGGACAGCTGGGGGGAAACCCAGCTTGGACCCCACAGGGCAGGGAAGCTGGAGCGTGCAGTCCGGCCTCCCCCTGTGTTTAAGCTCTCACTGTGGGGCTTCGTCTAGTGCCTATGACAGCCCTGGGAGCACAAGTGCCTGCTTCTACTGATAAAGAAGCGGGGGAGTGAGTAGCTCCTGAGCAGCAGTGCGGGAGTGAAGGCAGGTCTAGACATCCCTGCCCCTCCTGCCATCACAGCAGTCTCTGCAGTTGCTGCTGAGGTTGAGTTTCCGAATTGAGGTGCTGCTTTGCTTCCTTTCCAACTCAGGCTGCTCTAAGCTCTTCCAGAAGGGGGCTCCACAGGGAACTTTGCCAGGACACTTGGAGAACTGCCGAGACAGGCGGGGTTCCTGGTCCCAGAGCCCCGTGAGAAGGGGTCTCTCTGCCTTGTGCCTTCCTGCAGCCCAGCAGGCCTTCTTGCCTCAGAGCAGGACAAAGCCTGGGGTTTTCTAGGAAAGCCCTTTGTACACACTGTCAAAGGGACCCCCCACGCCGGGCCATTTGCAGCCTTTGTTCTTCCAGTCTGCGGACCCTCCTGCCCAGCCCTGCCACATCAGCAGCAGCCAGCCAGCTCTGCCTCTGCCCAAGGCCAGGGACCCCGACCTCAGAGCCTGCGGTTTCTAGTTAGGCTGCCCTGCTGGCCTGTGGTTGGGACAGGAGAGCTGGGCTTGGCCACAAGTGGGTGCTGAAAACAGGCTTCAAAATGATGGACTTTCCGTCCCTGGTTAAATCACCATAAACCACTGGAGGAGGGGTTTGAGGTTGTGGTTTGAATCCTGGGTGCTGGGAGACCTCTCTCCCACCTCACTTTCCTTGCTAGAAATGAGGGTACAAAAGGTGACCCCTCAGGTCCCTCTGAGCTACCACTCTACAAATCAGTCTGCTCAGATTTTAGCTGCCGCCATTAAGGCACAGTGCAGAGAGTTTAAAAATTGCCTGACATAAAACTTAGCCAGGCGTGGTGGCGCACGCCTGTAGTCCCAGCTACTCGGGAGGCTGAGGCAGGAGAACAGCTTGAATCTGGGAGGCAGAGGTTGCAGAGAGCTGAGCTTGCGCCACTACACTCCAGCCTGGGGAACAGAATGAGACTTCATCTCCAAAAGTAAATAAATAAATAAATAAATAATCAATCGCCCAACAGCAGGCTGGGTCTCCATACCCCACTTTCCCAGGCTCACCTCTTGTGGCTATTTTCACATGGACAGGGAAGACATGGGCCGTCCTTCCCTCCCAGACTCCCCGCAGGACACCGCCCAGCCCTCTAGGCAACAGGTGGAGTCAGCAGAGGGAGCAGGGCCTTATTTTTGTGGTTAATGATCTCTGTCCTAAAGCAATGCCGCAGACTCTCATACATCTCTCATAACCAGCAGAGGAATGTTTCACAGAAACTGGTGAGTTCCAGACAAGCAGGGACACTGATTTCCCTGTCACTTGCCACGGGAGATGGGAAGAATGATACCAGCAGCAGGAATCCTTTCTCTGGGTGATCGAAAGACAATTTTCAGTTTGATTAAAAAACATCCCTGGAACGGCTGCGGGTGAAGCCTTTTCCTCCTGAGGCCTGGGACGGGCTGACTTCAGCACTGGCTTTTTATGGGTCTTTGAAGTGAGACGGAGTGAAAGGCTATTCTACTCAGGTGTCCTCAGCACCTGGCTAAGTGCTGGCCCTCGCCCAGATGGGAAGAGGCTGCAGTGACTGGCCCTGGAGCTGATGTTGGCCTGCCCCCCAGGATGGTTTTAGCCAGCTGGCTGATTGTAGAAACTTCTCCACAAAATGAGATGAATTAGTGTCCTCAAATTCTCCCAATACTCAGAACTACTATCAGCTTAGGCACAAGGCACGGTGATTGTACTTTCGAGGATAGTTAAGCACAGAATCACAGGATATTTTCTGACTGACTACAGGGGTGTGTGTGTGGAAGGTGTCCAGGCCTGGGAAGTTGACACAGGGCAGTGAGATGAGGATGGGCTAAAGAGGCATGGTAGGTTGGCCCCAAGAGGCCATTGTGGAGAATACAAGCTGAAATGGCTCTTGCCAACGCCTGGGACAAGCTAGTATTTTATCCCAGGAATCCAGAACCAGAAGAAACAAGCAAATGAAGTTCTTTTTTTTTCTTTTTTTTTCTGGAGCGATGGAGAACAATGGCAGTCTTGTATGCTGTGAGCTCTCAACACAGTTGGATTTATTTTTCTCTCATAAAAACCCATCCCCCAAACATACTTTTTTTTAGAAGTGATGGTAGCAGACAGTGCTTTTCACTAAGTCCTCTCTTGGGGTGGGGGCAGGGGTGGTGAGGAGCATTGGCTTAGGGGAGAAGGCAGGCAAGTGAGGGGCAGGCCGAAGCCTGGGGCTGCCGAGGATGTTCGCTCTGCCTGCAGGCTGAGCTGGTGGAAGGTAAAAACTCCAGGACAAAGGTTTCTAGAAATAGAGGCACAGGGGTCATATTTTCATGAAAAAATAAAAATAAAAGCACAGGGTGGGCCAGGCACAGTGGCTCATGCCTGTGATCCCAGCACTTTGGGAGGCTGAGGTGGGTGGATCACCTGAGGTCAGGAGTTCAAGACCAGCCTGGCCAACATGGTGAAACCTTGTCTCTACTAAAAATAAGAAAAAATTAGCTGGGCGTGGCGGCACGTGCCCGTAATCCCAGCTACTCGGGAGCCTGAGGCAGGAGAATCACTTCAACCTGGGAGACGGAAGTTGTAGTGAGCGGAGATTGCGCCATCGCACTCCAGCTTGGGCAACAAGAGCGAAACTGTTTCAAAAAAGAAAAAAAAAAAAAGCCCAGGGTGGCATCAGTGACCAAATCCTTACCAGTACACCTCCCTACTCCCTGCCCCTCAGAAAGCCTGATTAGCTCTAAATGGAATCCGTGGTCTCAGGAGGGCAGGGGTGGGTTGTCCCTTTCTGTTCACTGGTTTACTTCCTGGTCTATAGGAATAGTCAACTGGACACTCAGGGAAGACCTTAGGGGAGCTCCAGTCCCCAAAGAACTCACTGTTTTATAATGGAACACTAAAGCCAAACTGAAAAATTAATGTGATTTATTGCAGTGGATGATCTTTTCAGGGAAGCAGGTATCGAACCCAACGGCAAAGTGAAGTATGATGAATTTATCCACAAGATCACCCTTCCTGGACAGGACTATTGAAGGAGGAGAATGCGAGAGCCTCCCCTGGGCCTGAAAACTTGGAGCGATTAATTTTTAAAAAGAAAAGTGTTCTTTTCACTTGGGGGAGATGGCAAACACAGTGGCAAGACAACATTACCCAACTACAGAAGAGAGGCTAACTAGCGACAATAATAGATGATTTCAGCCATGCATGGTATGAGCAGATCTTTTTAATAAAAGATTTGTATTGATTTTATTAACTACCATGAGTCCGGCCCTTTCAAGCATGGAAGGAGCCTGTGGTTTGGAGTCTGGCCTGGGTTCCAGTCCTGGCTCTTCTGCTTCCCACTGTGACTTTGGGCAAATCATTTCACCCCTCAAAACTTCGGGGCCCTCACACAAGCTGGATTCCCACTTCTTACCTCATGGAGCCTGTTGAGGAAGGATTGAGCTAATGACTTAAGGGTAATCTACCAAGAGACTTACTCTGTATTTGGGGGCTAGAACCATCTTCCATATTTCCAAGATGAAGCCAGTGCTAGCTGAGAAGCTGCAACAAACAAAAAGCTGTAACACTTATGACAAGTCTTGCGGTGCCAGAGGCCCATTTACAAATTCTCATTTCTATCTCAATAGATACAGTGACAAAGCTCAGGCTATTGGTTCATAAACACAGAGTATAGAGTGAAAACTTTGTAGAGTGAAAACACATGCTACAATGAGGCAGCATCAGCTGAGAGCGGGAAGAGTGATCTACTTTACACCTCACACCAAAGCAAACCAGATGTGAGCGGCTGAATTCACTGGCCTTGCAGAGCTCAAGAAGGGGGCTTCCAATGCTGTGAGAATTCTGAGCTGTTCCCTGGGCTCTGTTACCAGGCAGAGAGGTTCCAGGGAGGTCTGCTTAAGTGGCCCACACTGGTCATAGCCTTAAGCCACTTCCCCAGGACTTATGGAGAGAAATAAGGGGATGGAACCAGCAATGGCCAGGGTACAATAGCCCTGGAAAACAGTAGTAGGAGCACTAGGCTTTCTGGAAGTCCATCCAGCTCGAGTGGCTTTGAGTTAGCCAGAAGGTGCCAGGTTGGTGCTGCCAGAGATTCAGAGGTGCCATACACTTGTCAAATCTGGATCATTCATAGTGCCAGCACAGTCCTAAAAAGGGCTGGAGTACCACAGCAACACAGGAGGGGCTGCAGGGCTCCAAGTGCAAAGATTTTCATGTATGTATCAAAAGTGGGTTCTCTGGGCTGCGGCTTTGTCTAGTGGTGCCACAGGCTAAAGCAGAAGAAAACCAAATCAAACGGGATGTGTCTTTTGGGAAGATGTACAAGACACAAATCTTCCACTAGGCACCGGGCACAGGGAAAACTGCAGGGAGCAAGAGTTGTAGTGTTAGTGCAACTGTCTCAACAATGCCGTGTGGCTTCAGACCCAAACAAGGCCCTGAGGAAGGAGACTCTCATTTCCCCAAGCGTAACTGCAAAGGGAGTAAGTGGGAATTCCTAGGAGCCACAGAGAAGAGTTTTGTGGGGGTGAGAGTAAGTAAATGGTCGAAATGCCAACTAGGTGAAATTGTGACTATCTGGCTGGGAAGCCCAGGTCCGCACAGTGTAGAAGCAGATGTTTTGTGGGATCTGAGGTTTATAAGATTTGGCTGCCTTAAGAATACAAAAACAGAAATGCAGAATTTCTGGGGCTGCTCCCAGGACCAGGGCAAGTGAGGGGTCCTCATGCTTAAATTTCATTACCTTCAAGGTAAATCCACCAGAGGGCCGGTTAGACGCTGCCCACCCCACCCCCCACCTCCCCCCAAGAGATCTGCTGTCACTTTCAGGCAAAGCTCAAAGGTCCTAGGCCGGCACCTCTTTTGAGCTCCAGTCATGGACATTAGGAAGTAAATCCTGCACAGCCAACCTGGAATACCAAAGATTAGATGGGAGATAGATACCAATGATTTAGATGGAACAGGAAGAGCAAGTTCTGGCTATAAAAAATGAGGGTACTTTCCGTCAAAGCTTTTCTATGTCTGTATTTATCACTGAATAGTCCCAGTATGGCTTTAAAGCAAGTTTTATGCATCTCATTGGCCTAACGGGAATCTGAAGTATAGCTTGCCAAAAACACACAGCTGGTGTGGAATTCGAACCTGGGGCTCCTCTTCACAGACTCCCTGCTCCTCATTAAGGGGATCCAGTGGTCCAGAACCTAAGATCCTGTGAAGTGTTCCGATTCAAACCTCTACCGGAGGAAGGGCTATTATATTACTCCTGTCCTGGTTTCAAGCTCATTCCTGAAATTCCAGCTGGTTTCTCTAGCACCTAGTGTTGTTTACAAGAAGGCCACGGTGCTCTTAGCATTCAAACTGCAGATGCTGAACAGATGCTGTGATTTATTAAAGAGCTAGCCATATTTCAACAAGAGAGGGAAATGATGGCTATATATTCATTACTTACCTCAAAGCATGCTGCAAGAAAATTAGTTACTTGTCATGCTTTGAAATCTCTGGATGAAAGGTGCTTTGGAAGCACAAACCATTATCACTTGTCTCACAGGGATTTTGTCCCCTTGAACACCCAGCAGTGTTATTTTACAGAAGACAAATTAACTGAAGGCTTTTCTTTTATTACATCTAAAGAGCTCTACATAAACAGGTAACATTCAATAGGTAAACAATTTTTTTTCCAATGCATGTAATAAATATTTTCACTTGGTACTTTTATACAAACTGACATTGTCTACTATACATTTTTAAAAGCCATTTTACTGGTTTGGCATGCGGTATGGAAATTCTAAGAGAGAAAGTTTTAAGGCAATGAATCACAGATTTAAGTTCATGGAATTTATGGTAACTTTATCTGTTTATATACATTTTCCCCTTTGTTAAACAATTAACAGCAGCACACTCTGGGACCACCAGCTATTTTCCCTCCCTCTTTCTGAAATCTAAGCTTTATGTTTAAAAAACAGAATTCAACATATATTGATAAAACAAAATTCTTACTAAAATAATTTCAAATGTGCTTTAAAAAGTCCTGAAGATCTTGAAAGTTTTATGTATTTAAAATCGAAATTGTTTTAAAAACAATGCTCTTTCCATATTAACTTAGAGTTAGGATATCTTTTCATTCCATTTCAGACACTTGACTCAAAGGAAAATCTACCAAGGAATCAGAGTTTTCAGAGCTTACGTGAATCTTTCCTAAGTCAGTAAAGATACAGAATTGTGATAATGTCTACATAATTAGTAAAGCAATTTTAATGCTCAAAATAGTCAACCAAGCGTGGCATGGTTCTGGTTCAGTTTTTTTTTTTTTTTAAAGATGTATCCAATAACGCTCACAAAGTAATTAAAAGCCACTTTAACCCTGCTAGTCAAATAGCTATTTTATCAAAGATGTGTGCATACAGATGTAAATATACACACACACACAGTACTGTACAGAAACAAACATATGCATACCTACTATGAATGGCCAAGGCAAGGGGGATAATGGCAACTTGACTAGATTCTGAGAACTGCTATTTGTCCACAGATAGCATGTCAATGTTGGCATGGGCTGGGGAGTGAGGGTAGCCTAAGAAAAAAAGAGATGAAGTGACTCTGTGCTTTTCTTTAAACTTAGGAGTTAAAGACATAGTACATGACTCTACTAGTAATTAGTAGAGATCATGAAGTGTGATTGATATTGACCATGAGGCCAACAGAGTGACAACTATTACTTAATGCAACAATTTGGAAAGTCAACAACTGATGGAAACAAACTCCTCACAGGGTGGAATGAACTATAATTAAGACAACTTCTGAATGGCTAGTTTCTCCTGTGGACACATGACCAAAACCACTGAAACCACTCTATGTTTATTTCTCCCTATTACCTGTTCTTCTCTTAGGTTGGTAAATGTGGGACACTGAGGGAAATAAACCTTCTCTACAACTGGACAGAAGAACGTAGAGGGATATGTTTTCCACTGGATCATTCAAACAGTTTGTATAATTCAGCATCATACACAAAGTTATTGATCAGAATTTTGAGACCACTAACAATGACACATAAAAAAACAGGAAGAAAACTATTCATTTTACCTAAGACAGCTGAATTAGTAAAAATGTTTCCTAAAGCAATGTAAAATCAGAAAACAAACTCCCCACAATTTTAGTAATTTCTACCCCAGTCCAAATTTAGACACAAATTATGGTACTATTAGAAATTAGCCTAAATTAATATGACATTTGCTCACTGTAATACCAGATTCATTAAAAAACGTAACTGTTTCCTGGTTAACCGACAATCTGTTTTGTTTTTTTTATTGCAAATTGTTTTATGACTATAACTCAGCCATTTGTGTGTGGAATACACATGCGTAGGGGAAGACTATGAAACTCACTTGTTACTCACACACAGTTTATAAATACATATATACACACACACATATACATATCAACACCAACTTTTTTTTCCAAAATTCAAGTCAACAATTTAGTGGCAGAGAGATGCTATAAAAACATTATTTTTAGATGCCACACAGTCATGAGAACCATTAATTTTATCATACAACTGAAGTACAGCCATCTTGAATTCTACCTGGATTAAAGTAGATCATTTTGTTACCAATGCAAGGTTTAAAACTACAAATGTATACACAAAGGTGGTCCTTCATCAACTCTGAGAACATTAACAGTTGTGGTAAGAAAATCCAGTCTGGAAAAACGGCAATCATTATGCCCCTTCTTTATGTTTTCTGTTAAACCTGCTTTCTCAATCAACTAAAAAATATTTTCCACACCTGAGAACATCATACCTTCTCTGATGAGGATTTTGGAACGTAAGTAGAACCACTTTTCCTTCCCTCCAACTCATATTTCTCTCCTGAAAAACAGTTTTCAATATATTTACATGTTCCATTATGAATAAGAGTAGATCAGACTGATCCATGAATTCTAAAAAAATGACTTTCCTATGTCATACTTGTTAAAAGGTGAAGAAAAAGATAAACAAGGTAGATATGCCAAGAAAATAGGTATACTCAGAACCAAAGAGTAAAAATGACTAAGGGTCAAACACATCTTGAATTTCAACTGTTTATCAAATAGTAGACTTCTACAAAAATGTGGTGCATTGTACTTTCCAAACAATTTATTTTTAGAATAACTGACTGTTTATCTTTCTTTTTGAGGTGATGTAACATTACCTCTGTCAGCTGCACAAAACACCTGACAGGGCTTTCTAAGCTATTTTTACTTCCTACTTTGGTATGAAGATCTTACATGAAAAATTGTTACTCTGTGGCCAAAAAAAGCAGGTATTCACAGACTTGGTTTAAATACACAATACTGGCAATCCAGATTTAGAATAAAGAACTAGACTAAAGTGTATTATTCATAGTTCGGCTAAGCCTACTCCTTACCCAGACAGCTTTATTCCAATATCTCTAAAACATATTCTCAGGGGGTACAGAGCAAATAAGAGAATATGTGATGGAGAACATGCAGTTAGGATAGTTGATAAAGATGCTCACACGTGAGTTCAAGACCTTCAAAGCACTTTGAAAGAAGCAAGCAACTGATTATATTAACTGAATGCACACTCGGGAGGAGAGGGAACACTGATGACAGAAAAATACATACAGACGCACACAATGAACACACACCCACGAGCCATGTCCTGAAAATACACAGGGAATGCAGCGGGACAGATGAGCTTTATAACTTAAGGCTGGATAAAATATGCACACACACACAAACAGAATCCAAGTCTGTCGTTTTCAGAAAATGGAAATCAAACTATCCCCCCAACCCCCTCCCCACAACAAAGAAAAGCCCACAATTTAAAACTTCATACATGCAATTCCTTTTCTGTTATTGCAAATAAAATAATGCCATTGAAGTAAAATAAAACCAAAACCATAGGACAAATGATGAAAAATCTTCAGAATCCAGAAAAAAATGAGCTGAAGGTGGTTTGTGGGTGCTTGTTTTTTCTTTTTTCTTTTCTTTCCTTTTTTTTTTAAACAAGTGTTTTTATCACACAGGCAGTCTTAGATTTATATACAAAAGTAAAACTGAAAATATAGTTTTGTTCTCTGTACATTTCTTTTAATTTTTTCCCTAAAAAAAGGAAAAAAACACGCTTGTATACTTTTCTAAACAGAGTAAGGTAAAACAGAGCACAAAGTTCTCTTCTTTCTGCCAAGTTCATTTGATCTGGGGTGGGGATGGGAGCAGCAGGGCCTGGGAATCAGTCCAGTGAAATAATGTCTGGTATGATGCCAAAGATGGATGCCGTGTCCGTGCTGCTCCTGTTTGTGACAGTGTGGCTATGGCTCTCCCTTAGGCTGTTGGAAGAAACCAGGCTGCTGTTACTGCCACTACTGCTGCCATTGGTGGTTGGCAGAGAAGTACTGCCTCCTGCACTTAACTGATCAAGAAACATCTGTGAAGAGGTATATGGAAAAAACCGAGACGAGTGTAGGAGGTCTTGATCATCTGAAACTGCTGCTGCTGCAGCGGCAAGCAAGGAGGTGTTGTAATGCTAGGGAGGGGAAACAAAAGACACAAAAATGTTAATTATACTTCTAAATTAAAACATTTTCTCCTCAGCAGAACACAGCCCTACATTTAAGACAGTCTGAGTATCTAGGGTTTCTGAAATATTTACTAAGACATTCTGCAAAATCAAATGATCTTATGTAACGACTGGAGCATTGATCTTGGGAAGACATTTTTGTATCTGAAACTGGAGGAAAAACAAAATAAAAATTTCATTGTTTTTTGTTTTAGTTTGTATTGCAAGCAATTATCAATTCTATTTCCTAAGAAGCATACGCTCAGAAGCAGCGGGAGGGGCAGACAGTCCACCCTTTTGCTAGTAAGGAGATACTTAGCCAAGAAATCTATCAGTCAATATGACTCACTGCCCAGTTTCTTTATAAAACAGTACTGGAAACCAAGACACTGTTTTTACTATACACTCAGGCACCACTGAAAGAAAGAATTTTTATTTAAATTTTAAAGCCATAATAATGGGTATGATTACTCTGAAGTTTTCCAAGGAAATTTATTCTTTCTCTCGGCTACACATTATACTTTTAAATACAGTCATGCGTCGCTTAACGACACGGATGTGTTTTGAGAAATGCATCATTAGGCGGTTTTGTGGTTGTGAAAACATCAGAGTGTGCTCGCACAAACCTAGATGGTAGAGCCTACTACACATGTAGGCTGTGTGGTCTGGCCTACTGCTCCCAGGCTACAAACCTGTACAGCATGGTATTGTGCTGAATGCCATAGGCAACTGTAACACAATGCTAAGTATGTGTGTATCTAAACATAGAAAAGGTACAGTAAAGATACGGTATAAAAGATAAATAAATAATACACCTGTACAGGGCACTTACCATGAATGGAGCCTGCAATACTGGAAGTTGCTCTGGGTGAGCCAGTGAGTGAGTGGTGAGTGAATGTGAAGACTTAGGACATTACTGTACACTACTATAGACTTTATAAACACTGTACACTATGGCCACACTAAATGTGTTAAAAATATTTTTCCTTCTTCAATAATAAATTAACATTAGCTAACTAATTTTATTAACTTTAATTTTTTAAAACTTTGGTAACAACACTTAATTTAAAACACAAGTACATTGTACAGCTGTACAAAAATATTTCCTTCCTTATATCCTTATTCTGTAAGTTTTTTCCATTTTTAACATTTTAAAATATTTTTTACTTTTTAACTTCTTTGTTAAAAACGAAGACACACACATTAGCCTAAGCCTACACAGGGAGATCAGGGTTGTCGATGTCACTGTCTTCCACCCGCACAGCTTGTCCCACTGCATGGTCTTCAGGGAAAATAGCATGCATGGAGCTGTCATTTGCTATGACAACAATCTTCTGGCACACCCACTGAAGGACCTGCGTGAGGCTCTTCTTAAGGAGGTGTCACTCTTTTCAGAAATATGTCCATGGTGTTTTGCTTGGTTTCTTTCTTTTTTTATCATAGATTTGCTTGTAAGTAGATAATGTACCACAAACATTCCTCTCTATTAATGAGAACCTTTCATTGTTAGGACCCGTTTTTGTTTTTCTTTTTCTGAGATGGAGTCTCGCTCTGCCGCCCAGGTTGGAGTGCAGTGGCGCGATCTTGGCTCACTGCGACCTCCGCTTCCCAGGTTCAAGCGATTCTTCTGCCTCAGCCTCCCAAGTAGCTGGGATTACAGGTGTATGCCACCACACCCAGCTAATTTTTGTATTTTTAGTAGAGACGGGGTTTCATCATGTTGGTCAGGCTGGTCTCGAAATCCTGACCTCATGATCCACCCGCCTTGGCCTCCCAAAGTGCTGGGATTACAGGTGTGAGCCACCACATCCGGCCAGGGCCCGTGTTTTTAAATTTTTTTTTTTTGTTTTTTTTGAGATGGAGTCTTGCTCTGTCGCCCAGGCTAGACTGCAGTGGCACAAACTCAGCTCACTGCAAGCTCCGCCTCCCGGGTTCATGCCATTCTCCTGCCTCAGCCTCCCGAGTAGCTGGGACTACAGGTGCCTGCCATCATGCCCGGCTAATTTCTTTTTGTATTTTTTAGTAGAGACGGGGTTTCGCCGTGTTAGCCAGGATGGTCTCGATCTCTTGACCTCATGATCTGCCCGCCTCAGCCTCCCAAAGTGCTGGGATTACAGGCATGAGCCACTGCGCCTGGCCTTAAATTTTTTAAGGAGCTTGTTGAGGTCTGCAAAAGCTTCTGCTAAACCCTTCACTGTGAATTTTCTTGGCGGTTCTTTCTTTTTGTCTCCTGCAGTTTCCTTTTCTCTTGCACCTTCTGCAGCTACGTCTTCCTGTTCCAGTTCCAACAGATCCTCATTAATCAATTCCTCAGGAACCACCTCTAGGAGCTTCTCAATGTCATCCTCATCCATATCTAGGTTAAAGTTGTTTGCCATCTCAACCACAGCCTTGTTGATTTCTGCAACCTCTTCATCTTTAGCAGATTCTTTGAAGTCATGAACAAACTTCTTCAGTGTCTTCTAGATGTCATTCACATACTCCTTGGTGACACCACTCCATGCCCAAGCAAGGTTCTTGATGCAGTCATAGCTGTTGTAAACCTTCCAGAATTGCATCAGTGTCTTCTCAGTGTTTTTCAGTTGCAGCAACAGCCTGGGCAAGGATCCTCCTCAGGATCTTTTAATAGGCCTTAAAAGCTGCTACAACTCCTCCTTGATTCACTGGTTGGATCAAAGATGTGGTACCTGGAAGGAGACACAACACTGTGATATTGGGATGAAGATCACCAATCAAATGAGGATGTGTGGGAGTATTATCAACAAAAATCATAATCTTGAAAAGTATGTTACTTTCTAAATAGTACTTCTCCATTTTGCTGGCATAGCAATTCAGGAGGACATCCTGGAAGAAGAGCTGAGTCATCCATGACTTCTTATTGCTCGTGTAGTACATGGGCAGTGTGTGCTTGCTGACATGCTTGAAGGCTCTGGAGTTCTCACTGTACCAGATCACAAAGGGTTTCAATTTGTAACCTGCAATACTGCCCCAAGCGAGACTGTTATCTAGTCCTTAAAAGCCTTGAAACCTAGCATTGACTTGGCTTCTTTATGGATGAAAGTCCTTTCAGGCATTCATTTCCAGAATAGGGACGTTTCATGCATATTGAAAATTTGTCTGGCCAGTAATCTTCCTTCATAATCAGCTTATCTAGAGTTTCCAAAAATTCTTCAGCTGCCTTCACATCTGCATTTGCAGACTCTCCACTCACTTTGATATTACATAATGAATAATGATTCTTGAATCATTTAAACCACCCAGAGCTAGCAGTACATTTAACACTGTTGTTGGGTCCAGTCTTAAATTCTTTAAACATTGCGAACAAACTTTTGCTTTGGCCATGATCATTATGGTGCTGAGAGGGATATGTTTCTTCGTCTGGTCTTCCATCCAGGTCACTACAAGTTTCTCCATATCTGATACAGGCCCTTCTCAAATTTTTGTTAGTCTTGTTGCCTTCAATGAAGCAGATCCTTTAACAGCTTCTGTCACTTTGTTCTTGTTCTTTAAGACTGTGGCTATGGTAGAATGGGACTGCCTGACTGGTGAGCAATAACCATCACTGATCTTCCACCTTCATTGTCCTTAATCACTTTTAATTTTTTTGCCATGTCAATCACTCGATGTGGCCTCTTACTGGCAACATTAGCTGTGGATTTTGTATGCTTAGGGGCCATGATGAACAAAACAAGACAAGATTTAATCAAGCACAAGAGGAAATGATGCAATCAAGAGATACGGCTAACTGGGATGTATGAGGCTGTCCTGGAGTAACACTGCACACTGTTTTACAGCAAACTTAAAAAAAAAAAAAGTAGAAGATGTACACTCTAAAATAACAATAAAAAATAAAGTAAATGCATAAACCAGTAACATAGTTGTTTATTATTATATTGTACATAATTGTATGTGCGATACTTTTACATGACTGGTGGCATAGGCTTGTTCACACCAGCATCACCACAAACACGTAATGCCTTGTGCTACGATGTTACCATGGCTATAATTGATGTAGGAATTTTTCAATTCCATTATAATCTTATGGAATGCATATATGGTCTGTCATTGACCAAAATGTCATTATGCGGCACATGACTGTATTTTTAATGTACAATTAAAGTAATAGTAAATTTTTCATAACATACCTGATTGTCTCCTGATAAGAAAGGAAAGAAATCTAATCCTGTGGAAGAAAAAATTATTTCAGTTAAAAAAAAAAAAGGAAAAACTCTTCCAAATGCCCCAATACTTCAAAAACAAATACAAGTCTTAAATGCTATGTCACTCAGCATTTTATTTAAACATGAAGAGTTGAGCTAAACGCTTTATGTCTCTCCCATCTTTAGATTACTAAGGCTGAAAACTAAGCTTTGGCAATGATTTGCCTTCTCTGTGACCCCATTTGGGGGACTGAGGCCACGATCACTCTGTCAGATTTAACACTGATCCTTAACCTGGCATAGTACTTTTTAACAAATGCTCTCATGGACTCCTCTTAAGGAAACTTTCAATCTACTCTCAAAGTTACTCCTCACAAGCACTTCATGAAGTATGTAATTATTTTTGCCCTCATTTTGCAGGTGAGAAAGTTTGAAGTTGAAAGAGTTAGGTTAAATAAGTTGTAGCACTGATTTTTCTTTCTTAAATTTTGCTCACTTGCTATCAGATTCAACTGACAGACTGCAGTGGCACGAGGGGAGAAGAGATTTGAGTGCCTGAAAACTGGCTATTACATAAGAAGGAATAGCCCTGATACCTGGCTGCTGAGGATTCACTGCAAGCAGTCCCCTTCCAATTAACATTCTTTTCTAGATCACCCAATGTGTAATGCGATGAAGAGCAAGTAAACAGGCATGAATTAAATGCTTCACTGTGATATCTAAACTTGGGGAAAAGTAAAACACGCAGATGTAGATAAATATATTACAACATCACAGATACTCTGGGCATCTACTCACTGTCTACATTATAACCAATTACAACATGAGGGCTTACAAAATGCATAGCACTGTTGTTCTTGATAGTGACAGTGCGTTTCATACATGTAGAAAAAAGGTATAGAAAGATATCTAACCAACTGTTAAGAGTAGCTATAACTGTCCAGATGCGGTGGCTCACGCCTATAATCCCAGCACTTTGGGAGGTGAAGGCAGGCGAATCACCTGAGGTCGAGAGTTTTGAGACCAGCCTGACCAACATGGTGAAATCCCGTCTCTACTAAAAATACAAAATTAGCCAGGCCAGGCACGGTGGCGTGTGCCTGTAATCTCAGGTACTTGGGAGGCTGAGGCAGGAGAACCTGGGAGGCAGAGGTTGCAGTGAGCCGAGATTGTGCCATTGCACTCCAGCCTGGGCAATAAGAGCAAAACTCCAACACACACACACACACACACACACACGGCAATAAGAGCAAAACTCCGACACACACACACACACACACACGGCAATAAGAGCAAAACTCCGACACACACA
>NW_012100320.1:6738419-6828524 GCF_000951045.1 Mandrillus leucophaeus | reverse complement strand
ACACACACACACACACACACACACACACACGGCAATAAGAGCAAAACTCCGACACATACACACACGCACACGGCAATAAGAGCAAAACTCCGACACACACACACACACACACACGGCAATAAGAGCAAAACTCCGACACACACACACACACACACACACACACACACACACACACGAGTAGCTATAACTTCCGGGGAGTGGGGTTGGGGGATAGGTAGAGGGAAACTTTATGTTTCTGTGTTGAATTTTCTACAATGAGCATATATGGCTTTTTTAATAAAAAAATTCTTAGATTATATGACTAATATACAAATTATTATGCTACAAAGATATACAAGAACAATTCTTTTTGATAATATTATTATGAACTCAAAATATACAAATGAGTATACTGACATTTCAAACTGCTTTTAAAAAGAAGGATCAGATAAATATATACACCTAGTATGTACCCACACAATTAAAAAAAATTCTTTTTAAGTGATCAAATTCATTAGAATAAAAACTAAAACTTTCAAATGTCTCAACTCACCATTAATTAAAACATAATACAACATAGTTACCCACAATGCCTGTTGCATTACAACTAAAGTCAGGGAACAATAAATAATGTTCATAGGGCTGGGCGTGGTGGCTCACGCCTGCAATGCCAGCAGTTTGGGAGGCCAAGGCAGGAGGACCACGAGGTCAGGAGTTTCAGACCAGCCTGACCAAAAGAGTGAAACCCCACCTCTACTAAAAATACAAAAAAGTTAGCCGGGTGTGGTAGCGGGTGCCTATAATACCAGCTACTCGTCGGGAAGCTGAGGCAGGAGAATTGTTTGAACCTGGGAGGTGGAGGTTGCAGTGAGCTGAGATCGCGCCACTGCACTTCAGCCCAGGCAACAGAGCAAGACTCCATTCTCCACGGCAAAAAAAAAAAATAATGTTCATAAATACCAAAATTCAAACCCACATACTAGCGATCATTCAAAAACAATTTGCGGAGTACTTAGGAGCTCACAAAATCTAAAGATTATTGTACTAGTTCTACCACTGGGAGTAAAACACTGGCTACTGATGACAGTACAGGAAGTGGGTCAGTATTTTTAACAGCAGCATATTATTTCTCTCAATTCCCTGGGTTCAAGGCCCTGTTGGCTCAATCTTCCAGTTCTTCCTTAGATTCACCTAGAAGAGAACTAGATAGATCAAAGGCATTCATAATGCTATGTGACAATACAAAAGAACCAGTGACTCACCTTGTAAGTCATAAGGCATGGGTGTCATGTGGAAAGGATGCCTATAGTCTTGGATGAGGGAGGTATTAATGTAGCTTGTGTCTACAGCAGGAAGGCTTGGGGTGCGGGATACTGGAGATGCTTGATGTGGAAGACTTAAAATGCTGGAAGAAGGAAAGATTGGCATAGTTTTCATTAGTCAGTTAAACTCTCAAAGTTAACAAAAAAAGAGGTTGTATCTCACAACAAACCCTAGGTTTTGCACTGGAAATAAGAACAAAACCAAGCAAAGTAATGTATAATTTAGATTATACACAATTATGAGAAAATAATTTGTATACATAATAGCATTTAACAGAGGCCTTAGGAAGAAATGGACAGATGCAATGGTATCCAACATTCACAAACCTCACATTGCCTTTGGAATATCATCACCTATGCTTTCAGAATGCAAGAGAAAGGTACAGTTGAGCCACTTTACCAGGATATGAGTGAAAGATATCTACATCAAATGAAATTCGGAAACCCTTTTAAAACAACACTGAAGTATTGGCTAGTAAGAAGTATACGTATGCCCTAGCAAAGAAAATACATATAATAAGAAAGAGGGAATGAAGCAATCTGAGTGGTTTGGAGTTGGATTGTAGTCTTCAGGAGAACAAAAACTGGGTATTGTTTAGTATACCCAATGCCCAGTAGAGTTATCAGCATGTTGTTTGCATAAAAGCCCTGCTGAATCTAATGAATGTAGTGAAACAAGAAGAAATACTCCAAAATGAGGCCAGGTGCAGTAGCTCACGCCTGTAATCCCAGCACTTTGGGAGGCTGAGGTGGGTGGATCACAAGGTCAGGAGTTCAAGACCAGCCTGGCCAGCATGGTGAAACCTCATCTCTACTAAAAATAAAAAAATTAGCCAGGCATGGTGGTGCACGCCTGTAGTCCCAGCTACTTGGGAGGCTGAGGCAGGAGAATCACTTGAATCCGGGAGGTGGAGGTTGCAGTGAGTCGAGATGGCGCCATTGCACTCCAGCCTGGGCAACAGAGCGAGATTCCGTCTCAAAAAAAAAAAAAAAAGAAATACTCCAAAATGAATAGGTGGTGGAGAGTTTTTAAAGGGAGAATACTATAACTGGAAAAAGAAAACATAAAACAAGAATTAGGACTCTAAAAAACAGTGAAAAGTTTAAATAACTGAGTAGCTTTTTAAAAAAAATTTATTAAAAATTAAGGGAAAGGCAAAAAGGAGAAGGAAAAAATAGTAATTTAACTAATTTTGGGGCCAGGCATGGCGGCTCATTCCTGTAATCCCCATACTTTTGGGATGCAGAGGCAGAAGGATAGTTTCAGCCCAGAGGTTGCCCAGACTGGGCAACATAGGGAGACCCTGTCTCTACGAAAACTTAAAAAACTTAGCTAGGCCTGGTGGCATGTATCTGTAGTCCCAGCTACTTGGGAGACAGGTGAGAGGATTGCTTGAGCCCGGGAGGTCAAGGCTGCATGTGCCGTGATTGCACCACTGCACTCAAGCCTGGGTGACAGAGCAAAAGCCTGTCTCAAAACAAAACAAAAACAAAAACAAAACTAATTTCGAAAAGAAAAAGAATTATAGTAGCCCTCTTGGAAGGAAACATAAGGGTTATACGTTACTCCACCAATACAAGAGGCTGAAGGTATATGTGTTATAGAAAATAAAGAGAAAGGAAGCAATAAAGCGGCTGTCTTTTGCTTTTAATGCTTCATGTAAAGTACCTGGGGCATGGGGATACAATTTCACTGATATAGAATATTTCAAAAGAGGGCCGGGCACGGTGGCTCATGCCTGTAATCCAAGCACTTTGAGAGGCCGAGGCCAGCCTTGGGAGTTTGAGACCAGCCTTACCAACAGGGAGAAACCCCATCTCTACTAAAAAATACAAAAAATTAGCTGGGCATGGTGGCCCATGCCTGTAATCCCAGCTACTCAGGAGGCTGCGGCAGGAGAATCACTCGAACCCAGGAGGTGGAGGTTGCGGTGAGCCGAGATGGCGCCATTGCACTCCAGCCTGGGCAACAAGAGTGAAACTCTGTCTCAAAAAAAGAACATTTCAAAAGATGCCAAGGTTGGATTTCTAGGAATAGAGTTCCAGTTATGACCATCTACCACATTTTAATGAATGGGATATGAAGCATAAAACACACTCTTGTCTGCCTCATAAAAATGTTTCATCTAATGGAAACTTGGTTAAACCTCTTATATCTAGAAAAAGTACCATTTACCATTAGCTGAGTTCTCACAATGTCTAAGAGATTACGAGAGGATTTAAAATGCTAGTCTTTGAAAACATCTCAAACAGCACAGACAATTTCTGGATGAACATTAAGCATTCAGTGGCTAAAGACAACAAAATGTTTTACATTTAGTTTTTGCCTGTAATTCCTGGCTGCACGCTTTTCTTTCAATTTGTAATAATGTTTTGAAATGCATTTCAACCTTTATACTGCACAATAACAAACACAATATGCTGGACTGAGGTTTCCAGTTACCAATTAGTCATTATTATAAAATAGCTACTAGTGTTGACTACGGTATTATTCTCCTTCTAAGAATGTAAACTTTCAAATTTCTTGTCTTTATCTGCAAATAGAGAAATGTCTGGCATTTGCAAATACTATATCTGGGTTCAATTAGTCACTGGGAAATTCAGGAAGTAGTTAATGCATCTAATGTTATTTTCCGAACATAATAAACACTATTTAATTCTCTCCAAATGTCTTTGGAGAAAGAGCAAAGTAAATATCCAAAGAAGAAATACTAGATTCCTAAACACTCAAATGTCTTCTTTAAAGAAAAAATACATAGTCACTAATACTATTGAATAGTTTACATAAATACATATGACTACTATTAATAGTCTAAAGAATAGAACTAATATATATATGACGATGCATTTAGCCCAAAAGTATTTATACATCCAGAGGTTTATGAAATATCTTTTAACACTGTGATTATGGCACTTAAAAAAATCACATGACAATGTGTATTTGGTCATACTATGGTTTGACATTTATAAAATATCTTGGAATTGAAATTCTATAGATACTTGTTCTAACTTTAGGTAATCTGACTTTTCCTTTTCTCCTACTCAGACACAAAATACATTGGTGTAATAACAAGGTCAGGCTCGCTGGGTTACAGCCATCAAGGTAGGCTTTTATCAGAGGTCATGTTCATAAGAGTAGGATTTGTGTTTAAATTATTTACTTTGTTTAGAATGATGATCCTGTTTTTAATGTCTTTGTTTCTCTCCCTATGCCAAGACAGACTACTCTAGAATGAAAATACCAATGTGTGAAATATGTTTGATTGAAATCTTATTTTTTTTGAGATGGGGTCTCATTTTGTCACCCAGGTTGGGAGTGCAGGGCATGATCTTAGCTCACTGCAACTTCCACCTCCCAGCTTCAAGTGATCCTCCCACCTCAGCCCTCCGAGTAGTTGGGACAACAGGCACAGAGCACCACACCTAGCTAATTTTTTTGGTACAGACAAGGTTTTACCATGTTGCCCAGGCTGGTCTCGAACTCATTGAAATCTTTAATCTCATTATACATTGTCAAACCTGAAAATGATTTGACTCCAGGCACAGAAATGTCTGCTCTTGATCTGGTGTTGTAATAATGCCATCTATGGACTTTCCTTCTCTCTCTTACATTCTTTCTTTAGTCCCTACTGCTTGCTGGAAGGGTTTCTGGTTAGCTTCTATTCAGTTACAACAGGCCATGTGGTTCTCCTGCTTTATACCTAAAAAGCGACACATCTATTTCTAGATTTACAATTAGTGTGCCACAATTGTGCTTTAGCACAATTAGAAATCTTGCTCAGAATCCCTGATGTGTCTACAGGACTAACAGCCTGTTTTGGGAGTACAGTTGGAGTCTGCTACTTGTTTTACCACCCCCCAGAAAGTGCTAAGCTCTTTAAGGTTAAGGCTGTACTTACTCATTTTATTATCATCCATGCTTAGCTGAGGGTGTTTTATACAAAGTAGATAACAATGTTTCATGAACTGAAGCATAACCTAGGTACACTGTTATTGATATAAGACTAACGGAAAATATGGGAGAAAAGTCTGCAAAGTGGGAAATGTGTACTGCAACAGAAGTCATTCACTGCCAGCCTCATTCACATTCTGAGGCAGATTTAAATCATCGGTCTTCCTCTGCTTTCCACCTGAAACATTCAACTTGGGGTGAATTTTAGAGCATACATTCCAGTTTGAACAAATGTTCTACATCCTGCGAGCAGGAGCAGGATCACCTGGGAACTTACTAGAAATACGAATTTTCTTTTTTTCTTTTTTTTGAGACAGTCTCACTCTGTTGCCCAGGCTGGAGTGCAATGGTAAGATCTTGGCTCACTGCAACCTCCACCTCCTGGGTTCAAGCAATTCTCCGGCCTCAGCCTCCAGAGTAGCTGAGATTACAGGCACACGCCACCACGCTTGGCTAATTTTTGTATTTTAGTAGAGACGAGGTTTCACCATGTTGCCCAGGCTGGTCTCAAACTCCTGAGCTCGGATAATCCACCTGCCTCAGCCTCCCAAAGTCCTAGGATTACAGGCGTGAGATACCACGCCTGGCCTAGAAAGACAAATTTTCTTAGTCTCTCCTCCTGACTCAGACCAGGGGAGCAATGTGTGCATTTTAATAAGCTCTCAGGTAATTCTGATGTATGTACACCAGTTTGAGAACCACAGTACTAGAATCATCTTTTGATAATAAAGAATACTATATCCAAGTAACCTTTTAGTGCACTACCCGAATCCCTCCAGAGTATTACAAACCTGGGAAAAATTCAAACTATTCTTTGATTGCTAAGTTAAGTTTCACAATCAAGAATCATTTTATTTGGCAAGTCTTTAATCCCTATTTGCCAAGTTAATTTTCATGATTACTTTTTTTTAATGTCTCAGCACTTACCCTTTATTATTTAGTGGTGATGTGGGAGAAAGGGAAGGACAGGTCCTCTTGGCAGATGGCTCTTCTTCCTCTTCATCAGATGAACTGTCTATGGTTAGGTCAATCACTTCTACTTTCTTGTTTTTATTTGAGGACTGGTGGTGAGAAGCTACTTGATGCTCCAATGTGGAGCTCAAGCATCCTATATGGGAATGATTAAAATACAAGGCAAGGGAAGAGTTATGACATCTCTCTTTTCTCAGTGTCCCTACAGTTTATCAGTTACAGTTTAGATTCACAATATTGTTGGAGCCAGAGAGTAGAAAACCAACAGTGGCTCTGTTCTACTAAGTTTAAAACTATTATTTAATAATAGTAAATTATTTTTCAAAATAATAATAAATTACTGAATTAGAGCGAACAATCAAAATGTATCTTATGTCCACTTCAGAAGAAAAGTAATTTGAAAGCACAGACTGTATATTAATTTTTGTCTGCGTAGTATCTGACATACTTAAGAAATACGATGATAGCATTTTCAAAACTCATAGTCTCTTTCCAGCAAAAACATACTAAAAGCCAGGAAAAAATAAATAAATGAAAACTGAACCTTTACTACTCTGTACCAAATCTGTTAAAAATTTAAAAAGGGTACAGTTTCAAAAGTATGACTTTACAAATGACTAATTATATTACATTACTTTGAAATCTTATATCAGAAAATTTTTTAAAGCTGGCAAAAAAGTGAATTTAAAAGGATTTCTATCAATAAGTTAATAGGAATCATTAAGCTATCCACAAACTGCTCAGTGTTTTTTAAAAATATATGGATTTTAATATTGAAAACCAGACTTACAGCAGTAGGGAGACTGCCCCTTCCTTGTGAAGAACTACTCACCATCGACTCCATTGTAAGAGGCAGAAACTTCTTGTACTTCCTTTTTCGATCTCATCGGTGCCCAAGTGCCATCCTCCTTAAATTGTATTTCATCACAGTCTGTACAGTACTTTAGGATTTCCATAAACAAGCTATAAGAAAACAATTCATCCTTAAAATATCATATTTTAAATGAAAATAAAAGTTGAACAACTTAAGTTATATTTATTCTTAAAATCTAGTGTTAAATAGGAATATAGCTGCCTAATTTATGTCACATTTATGTAAGAAAATATGTGACCACGAAAAATGACATTTTCAAAGATTTTTAATCATATGGAAAAATGTTGACAAAAAGTGAGAAAAGGTCAACAAAAGAAAGCTTAATTTCAAAAATAAAATTATGTGTGAGTAGTATATAGATAGTAGTTACCTCTGGGTGGTACCTTCATGGGTATTTATTTTTCTTCTTTATACGTTTTTGCATATTCTAAATTGCCTACAATAAGCATGTCTTATTTGATAAACTGAAGCAATACATACACAAACATGTAATCAAAGGTTAAATCTCTTTAATAAAATATTGTAACAGACATTTAAAAACATGTATAAAGAATGCATAAAATTAACTATGGCCAAATTCTTAGGTTACAATGTTAAATGAAACCAAAGGATAAAAATTATTAACAGTGTACAATCACAACTATGGAAAGACAAAAATTGGAAAATTATACGCCCGAAAAAGCTTTTTATTTTCCTGTGTTTTGCAATTTTTCTTTAAAACAGTATGTGTGTACATGGCTTTTATAACAAGAAATGGGAGAACCTAAAGCTATGTTACATATAAAGTTGGAAAATATTACTATTTAATTCTGATTTACTACTAAGTGATCACCATCATTTCTGAAAAATTAAACATAAAACATTTAAGTTACATGTTTTTCTTTTTTTTTCCCTCATGACTGGTCTGACATCTTTCAAGCTCCAGGTTATACTTGTATTGCTAAATATACACAATTTCTGATATTACCACCTTTATGCTCCTATGTTTTCTTAAATACTATAGGTAAGTTGCCTTAAGTCTTTTGCTAGAAAGTACAGGAAATATTAAGTACAGGCCGGGTGCGGTGGCTCACACGCCTGTAATCTCAGCACTTTGGGAGGCCAAGGCAGGAGGATCACTTGAGCCCAGGATTCAAGATCAGCCTGGACAAAATGGCAAGACTCTGTCTTTGCCCCCCCACCCCCCACAAAATCAAGTAGATTCCTCCTTTTCACAATAGTTTTTGTTTAGTGGCAAAAGGGGGGGAAAAAGGAGGCTGCAGAAGAGGAGAACATTTAGAGGAACATTCCAAGATGTCTGGTAGGACAGATAAAACAAAGGGGTGTTAAAAAGCAATTGGTTATTGTGATGCCATAGGTGGACAAGACAAAAAAGAAAAAGAAGACTATGACTGAAGCTGGATCTAATCTCCACAAACAGGTTAACTTCTATTGAAAAGCCCAATTTTGGATGAACCTGAGTTAACCCAAATTTCCCCATACATTCTTTTTCCAATATGGTCTGCATATCTAGGGATGGATGGACTAATGACAGGAAAAAGAAAAGGTATAAGCACACCCTGCTTAAAACCACTAGTGCTTTAAACGACAAATGCCAGGAGGCACTGACAGTAACACACGTATTTTCAAAACAAGGGAACAGCGAGTTAAAAAGATAAAATATTCGTAACACTAATTTGAAATAAATTACTTTGAAAATATTGGTTTGCAGATTCACAAAAATCCTACAAATACATAACTTAGAATTTTCATCCCAAATCTGATGTGTAACAAACCCAGATAATATATGGTCATTTCAAGGTACCAAAAACACTTAAAGTAACATACCCATCAATAATAAGGTGTTCATATGGAGCCTTCTTATCACAGACAGGACAAACCCAGGTTGGTTTTTTCTCATTCATCTGAATGTAAAGAGTTGCGTCAAAACACTGTAGATGAGAACATGTAAGGGCCCGACACGGAATTGTCAGCCGCATTTTACCAAGCTTTAAAAAGGGAGAAAAAGTAAATATTAGGTAATTGCTATTCAACATTTAAGCTTTGACAAAAATTTCCTAGAACACAACAGGTAGGCATGCTGATTTAAAGCATACTGTGTTTACTTTTCATCAATGTAGGAGAACATTAAATACATTTCCTGTGAAATATCCATAGGTTTAAAAATTACAGCATTTATTTGGCTATCAAACAAAATGACTATGGAAAGTCTACAAGGGTTATTTACTAAAATCCACAGCTCACAGATCAGCTTTTGGTGGAGAGGGTCATAACCACTTGAATTATACTCAAAATTTCGTGTGTGCATTTTTCTGGAGGGAGTGCTTTCACCAGTTTTTTTAAAAAAGAGATGGGGTCTTGCTATGTTGCCCAGGCTGAAGTGCCAACTCTATTCACAGGCACAATCGTAGCACTCTACAGCCTCAAACTCCTGGGCACAAGCAATCCTCCTGCCTCAGCCTCCAGAGTATCTGGCAATACAGGCACACACTACTGTGCCCAGCTTTTCTCAAATTCTTAAAGCAGTCCTTGATCCAAAAAAAAAATTTAAGAACCACCTAACTAGGGATTAGGGAAAATAGAGAATGTCTTATTAAATACTGCACAATACAGAAATCCATTGATATTTGCTATCAGTCTTACCTATGAATAAGAGCAGTTCACAGGACAAAACTGAATCAATAGTGATCATTCCCCATGATGCTTGGTATAATTGCCAAGTGGCAGCTCTGAGGAGGAAGGCAGGTGCACACACTCTGCATTGCTTCCTCACTGGGAACCATCATGAGCAATTCGGCCTACAGCCCTGGACCGCTAGCATCTCTAGCATGTTAGGAGACTTGTTGCCCTGCAAATATTGCTTCAGCTGACATGTGGTGAGTCTATTCAGGAAGAGGAAATCTGCTTCATCTGGTCCCTGAGCTGCTAGCTTTAGCCCAAGGCAGAGAAGCCGCCCAGAAACCTGCACAGGGAGCTACCATATCACTATCTCATTCCCCAGAAGCCAGCTTGTACCACTGTAGAGTCCCCAGATCGCACAATGGCCATATAGTAGATAAGTTATCTACTTTCAATAACCACATTATTTGCCAAGTACCAGGAAAAGATTTGTGAACTTGAAAAACACAAAGGCTTGTGCTGGAGAAGATGTGGAGAAATAGGAATGCTTTTACACCGTTGGTGGGAGTGTAAACTAGTTCAACCATTGTGGAAGACAGTGTGGCGATTCCTCAAGGATCTGGAACTAGAAATACCATTTGACCCAGCCATCCCATTACGGGGTATATACCCAAAGGATTATAAATCACGCTACTTATAAAGACACACTGCACACATATGTTTATTACGACACTATTCACAATAGCAAAGACTTGAAACCAACCCAAATGCCCATCAATGATAGACTGGATTAAGAAAATGTGGCACATATACACCATGGAATACTATGCAGTCATAAAAAAAGATGAGTTCATATCCTTTGCAGGGACATGGATGAAGCTGGAAACCATCATTCTGAGCAAATTATCACAAGGACAGAAAACCAAACACCGCAGGTTCTCACTCATAGGTGGGAACTGAACAATGAGAACACTTGGACACAGGAAGGGGAACATCACACACCAGGGCCTGTCGTGGAGTGACGGGCAGGGGGGCGGGATAGCATTAGGAGAAATACCTAATGTAAATGACGAGTTAATGGGTGCAGCAAACCAACATGGCACATGTATACCTATGTAACAAACCTGCACATTGTGCACATGTGCCCTAGAACTTAAAGTATTTTATATATATATGTATATATATAAAAGAAAAATAAAAAGGCTTGAAAAGAATATGAGTTAAATGAGGAAAAGATTCTTGGCTTAGATCAATTTCAGGGAAATGTGCAATTTCCTAGTCTACCAGGGAATTAACTGTCATTTGGTGCCCAAAATAATTGCTTTGATACCAATGATTTACTGTGTCTCTAAGAAAGGCATTTAACCTTTCTGGGTCCCTTTTACTTTCTCTAAGGTAACACTGTTTCCTCCTTACTTCAACCAGATGTAGCCATGATGAATAAAAATAGAACCCTGAACATGTTATAAACTTACTGAGAATAGAGCAATGCCAGTTTATAGTATCAGAAGTATAACCTGGAAAGACCTAGAGTAAAAACTGGTTAATTCCCTTCTGTGTACTCCCAACTCTATACTCCTGCATATGATTACAATCAAGCACCACATAACATTTTGGTCAACAGTGAACCACATATATGATGGAGGTCTTCAAATTATGTACAGTACATAATACCTGATAACAGACAACCATGTTACTGGTTTCTGATTTACTATACTTTTTATCATTATTTTGGAGTGTACTCCCTTTACTTATATATATTTTAAAAGTTAACTGTAAAACAGCCTCAGGCGGGTAGGAGAGAACAGCTCCATGTCTGTTACTGCCACTGAAGACCTTCCAGTGGGACAAGACGTGGAGGTGGAAGGTAGTGATACTAATGATCCTGACCCTGTGTAGGCCTAGGCTAATGTGTGTCTTAGTTTTTAACAAAAAAGTTTAAAAAGTAGAAAGCAAAAGTAAAAAAATGTTACAAATAGAAAAAGCTTATAGAATAAGGATATAAAGAAAGAAAATATTTTTGTACAGTTGTACAACGTGCTTGTGTTTTAAGCTAAGTGTTAATACAAGAGTCAAAAGTTAAAAAATTAAAAAGCTTATAAAATAAAAAAGTTACAGTGGCCGGGTGCAGTGGCTCACGCCAGTAACCCCAGCACTTTGGGAGGCCGAGGATGTAGGATCACCTGAGATCAGGAGTTTGAGACCAGCCTGGCTGACGTGGCACAACTCCGTCTCTACTAAAAATACAAAAATAAGCCAGGCATGGTGGCATACATCTGGGATCCCAGTTACTTGGGAGGTTGAGGCAGGAGAATCACTTGAGCCTGGGAGGCAGAGGTTGCTGTGAGCTGAGATCACACTACTGCACTCCAGCCTGGGCGACACAGGGAGACTCTGTCTCAAAAACAAAAAACAAAAATCAAAGTTACAGTAAGCTAAGGTTTATTGTTGAAGAAAGAAAAATATTTTAAATTTATTGTAGCTGCAGTGTACAGTGTTTATAAAGTCTACAGTGATGTAAGTGATGTCCTAAACCTTCACATTTGCTCACCACTCACTGACTTATTTGGAGCAACTTCCAGTCCTGTAAGCTCCATTCATAGTAAGTGCCCCATACAGGTGTACCAGTTTTCATCTTTTATACTTTTTACTGTACCTTTTCTATGTTTAGGTACACAAATACTTAGCATTGTGTTACAACTGCCTACAGTATTCAGTTTTGTAACATGCTGTACAGTTTTGCAGCCTAGGAGCAATAGTCCCAAGGTACGTAGTAAGCTATACCATCTAGGTTTGTGTAAGCACACCTATGATGCTTTTGTTGAACACCACCACCTATGATGCTTTTGTTGAATAACACACCTATGTTGCTTTTGTTGAATAACAACAAAATCCCCTAATAATGCATTTCTCAAAAGGTATCCCCATCATTAAGGCATGCACAACTGTATGTTACTTATTTATACGTGTGTCTCCTCCTACCAGAAACAGGTTGGACTAATTTCCTTGTCCCCATACTTGGAAATATACAGCAGTAAGACAGTCCTGTGCACTGATAAAGCTTCAGTTGTGCATGATGGGCAATTCCAGGAGGCACCTACTCATGGAAGGTATGCAGGTTGTACTCAGTAATTTATAGTGCAGCCTGAGTATGAATTCTGGTGTTAGAATGAATCCTGGCCCCACTACGTACCTACTGTGTGAATCCTGAATGTTATTTTATTTAATCACTCAGAGGCTCAGTTTTATAAAATGGGGATAAAAATGGGATCTACACAAAATGATTGTGGGGATTCAATTACGTTTACTGCACAGTACGTGACACATAGTAAGTTTTCAATAAATAAAAATAGTATTAATTAACATATTTGCTTTAAATCACTTTGTACACTAGGAAACCCACCCAAACCTCAGCTTAGTAATTCTTTTATTGTGGGCACACAAAGTATG
Organism: Mandrillus leucophaeus; assembly: GCF_000951045.1. NCBI lineage: Eukaryota > Metazoa > Chordata > Mammalia > Primates > Cercopithecidae > Mandrillus > Mandrillus leucophaeus. The sequence goes on along the minus strand of NW_012100320.1, from coordinate 6,815,356 downwards.
AAACAGCTTCACCAGACTCCCTTACTGCACTTCTACTCAATTTTAATTTTTTTATTTTTTGAGCAAGAGTCTCCCAAGCAATTCTCCTGCCTCAGTCTCCCAAGTAGCTGGGATTACAGGCAGGTGCCACCATGCCTTGCTAATTTTTGCATTTTGAGTAGAGACGGGGTTTCGCCATGTTGGCCACACTGGTCTCAAACTCCTGGCCTCAAGTGCTCTGCACACCCTGGCCTCCCAAAGTGCTGGCATTAAAGGCGTGAGCCACCCGTCCCACCAATTTTTTATGATTTGATTTACATAAGCACCTGATAAAAAGGCCAAAAAGAACAAAGTAGTTATAACGGAAAAATTACCATTAGGCAAGATACCATGTGGCGTTAGTTCAGAAACATTTTCCAAATAGCAATCTGGTTGGTGGTGCCAAGTTACATATTTATATCTTATGTCAGACCTTAACTTATCTATGAAATACAAATTCCTATTTTATAAGGTACTTTTGCTATTGCCTTAATACTAAGTAGAAAAACCACAGACTAAAAATTCTAGACAAATACAGTAATAGTACACAAGATTTATGAACTGTAGAACTACCAGACTACTTCTGATTGTTTATGAAAACGGATAAGATGGTAAGAAATAAAGATTATTTCAGAATCCAAGCCATAGGCAATGAAATTTATACTCTGGGCCGGGCACGGTGGCTCACGCCTGTAATTCCAGCACTTTGGGAGGCCGAGGTGGGTGGATTACAAGGTCAGGAGATCGAGACCATCCTGGCTAACACGGTGAAACCCCGTCTCTACTAAAAATACAAAAAATTAGCTGGGCGTGGTGGCGAGTGCCTGTAATCCCAGCCACTGGGAGGCTGAAGCAGGAGAATGGCATGAACCCAGGAGGCGGAGCTTGCAGTGAGCCCAGATCGCACCACTGCACTCCTACCTGGGCAACAGGGCGAGACTCCGTCTCAAAAAAAAAAAAAAGAAATTTATACTCTGAAAAGCAGCTGTTTTCCAAAGGCCTTCATCTCACATACCTTTACCCCATGATCTCCAGCTGTCAGTTCATATCTTGTAGGCAAGAGAGCAACTCTCAAGCCTTTATCTTCAGCTATACTGACAAGGTGACCTACAGAGTTTTTAAGGAATGCTGACACAGAAATGGTGCAAGAAAGACATAAAAGGGTACATAAAAGCAAAAGCTCACTTTCAAATGCATCATTAGCTGTCACATAAATGCCTCAGAATAATAAAATATTACGTGATAATTCTTATATTCGTGATTTTTAAAAAAATCACTAAATTCTAAATAATTATCTGAAAAACAGATATCGATTTTCTCTAACTTGGTATAAGGAGAGAAGCTGAACTTTGAACGTCTTCATCTTGTGATTACAAATTCTTCCTTTCCCTTTATAGGACATAAATTATGTTTGAATTATTTGCATATAAACACTTTAACTCCCAAATGTGTTTTCTAATGCCACTAACTTTACAATAATAGTGCTATCTATATTAGTAACTGATGATGCTGCAAGAGAAAACATTCTAGATACAAGTTTTAACCAACTTATATTTTTAAAAAGCCCTAAAAATGTCAATAAAACGTGCTTTCTCCTTGCAAAAGGAAAAAGTGTGACATTAAAAACAATTTCGGCTGGGCACAGTGGCTCACACCTGTAATCCTGGCACTTTGGGAGGCTGAGGCAGGCGGATCACTTGAGGTCAGGAGTTTGAGACTAGCCTGGCCAACATGGTGAAACCCCATCTCTACTAAAAATAAAAATTAGCCGGGCGTGGTGGCAGGCGCCTGTAATACCAGTTACTCAGGAGGTTGAGGCAGGAGAATTGCTTGAACCCGGGAGGTGGAGGTTGCAGTGAGCTGAGATCACACCACTGCACTCCAGCCTAAGCAACAGAACAAGACTCTGTCTCAAAAAATAAAAAAATTTTAAAAGGGCTGGGAGTGGTGGCTCACACGTGTAATCCCAGCACTTTGGGAAGCTAAGGCAGGTGGATCACCTGAGGTCAGGAGTTTGAGACCAGCCTGGCCAACATGGTGAAACTCCATCTCTACTAAAAATACAAAAAATTAGCTGGGCATGGTGGCGCTCACCTGTAGCTCCAGCTACTTAGGAAGCTGAGGCAGGGGAATCACTTGAACCTGGGAGGTGGAGGTTGAAGTGAGCCAAGATCTGGTCACTGTACTCCAGCCTGGGTGACAGAGCAAAACTCTGTCTCTGGGGAAAAAAAAAAAAAAAAAAGAAAAAGAATAATTTCACAAGTTTTTTTCACAATAATATTTCATAAATACATTTCCAGAGTTTATCTTCTTCTATCAATTCCAAGTCATTTGTATTTGGGTTTACAAAGCAGTTTTTCAAAGATTCCTCCACCTCTATTTTTAATAAATCAGAACCATAAAATTCCCAAAGAGTAAAAACATTTTTAATTATTTTTGTTGCCTTTAGCTAAACAGCACAGAAACAACAGAAACTCATTTATTTGGAGCTCTGTACATCACAATAAGGGCAATTGTAATGCACAGTAAGACATCATATGTACATATTTCAAAGAGAGCAAATCTCCTTTATTATCCTATAAATTTGATATATAGATATTACTAAATTTTATTTTTGAGTAAAAACATACCTAAAATGTATGATCTTACTATTTCAGAATAACTGTGAGGGATTATCCCTTTAGCCAAATAGAAACCCATGAAAGTATTATAATTATATATTTTACACATACATACAAACATATACACAATATACACATATAGTTGTTTTGTTTTATACTCTGAATTTTTAAAGCAGATGTCAACTTAAAATGAACTGCTGGCTGGGCGTGGTGGCTCACGCCTGTAATCTCAAGGGAGGCCAAGGCAGGAGGATTGCTTGAGGCCAGAAGTCCACGACCAGCCTGGGCAACATATGAAGACCCTGTCTCTACAAAAAAATACAAAAATTAGCCGGGTGTGGTGGCACATGCCGGTAGTCCCAGCTGCTTGGAGGGTTGATGCAGGAGCATTGCTTGAACCTGGGAGGTGGAGGCTGCAGTGACCTGAGATGGCAGCACTGCACTCCAGCCTGGGTGACAAAGTGAAACCCTGTCTCAAAAAAAGAAAAATAAATAAAGGTGCAAAGAGCAAAATGTGATTAATAGTTTCTAATAATATAGAGATGAGCACCTGAACTACAGAATTAAAACACAGTTCCACAAATAAAACTTTTAAGATTTATATTGGAGTGCTTATTTATACGAATAAATGCTTCATATGTGTGTTAAACATAAAGCCTCATGTATATATTAGTACAATTATAAACACTTTTAAGTGAGACTGCAGAAAAACACTACTCTTTCCAGTGATTTAAATAGAAAAAGAAGTGTATGTACTTTTCTAAACTTATTGTATTTTCTGAATTGGTGTTTTACAACAAAATGAGGCGGCAAAGAACAATGGAGGGGGAATGGATAAATCAGGGTTTTGGAGAAAGAGGGTAGAATAAGTATACATCTTTTTACCTTTTTCTTTTAAAAACATTTTTTGTCTTTTTCTCACCCTCTACTTCCTCAGTGTGTGAACCATTTTTCTAAGCATGAAACACACACATACACATACACACACACACACACACACACACACACACACAACCCCCCCGCCCACACCAGTCTCCTTTACAACCTAGGCTGTTGTAACATTTACCTGGTTACTTAAAGAATTTTTAACACTAATATAAAAAGCCTGGAGTCAAAATATTTTTCGCAAGAAAAAAATTGGCTTTATTATAAAAAGGAATAAAAATAAACGTTACAGGAATAGAAGGATATACACATAATGATAGAATTTGGTGATTTTAATTAACTTCATTGTATTTTTTTCTATAACTTACAGAAACTAATTCATGATCTACTAATTTTTTCATATTATGTTTGAAGTTTCATAAATTACAAAAAAAATTTGTAACTACAAATAACATTTAATTTCTATTTAAATTCCTTGTTTCTTTAAGAATACAGTAACTTCATCATCATCTGATATTAGTAGGATCTCAGTATCAACTGCTTTCAATATCAGGCCTGTCTGAACAATCAGGCAAAGCAGGAAACAGATGTGTCCTTTCATTCTTTCTCCCCAATTTAAATATGATTAGTTTGATTATTATAGAACAAAAAGTAATCAAAATGTCAAGGTAATTTATGATTAATTTTTCACATATTTCCATATGGCTATATTCAACCACCATCCCTACCAATAAGCCTAACATCAAATTAGTTTAACATGTTTTTGAGACCTTTTCCCTTACAGGTTTAATAATTTGGTTAAGTCTTGGGACCATATATTTATTTCATGAAAATTATTGATTCTGACCTCATTTTCCGGCTTAAAATATCTCAAGGCTTTTTTATATGTATAACAAATTCAGCTATTTAGGCTGAACAGAAGTTTCTAATTGGTGAACTGTTATAATGTGGTCATTGTTGGCAAAACGGTTAAATGAGATGTGTGAGTAATCACGGCTAGATTTTTACTCAGAAAGGTACTATCTTAAGTAAAATTTTTAGCCAGGCATGGTGGCTCACGCCTGTAGTCCCAGCATTTTGGGAGTCCGAGGCGGGTGGATCACCTGAGGTTGGGAGTTCGAGACCAGCCTGACCAACATGGAGAAACCCTGTCTCTACTAAAAATACAAAATTAGCCAGGCGTGGTGGCACATGCCTATAATCCCAGCTACTCGGGAGGCTGAGGCAGAAGAATCGCCTGAACCCGGGAGGTGGAGGTTGTGGTGAGCCGAGATGGCGCCACTGCACTCCAGTCTGGGCAACAAGAGTGAAACTCCATCTCAAAAAAATAATAATAATAAAAATAAATAAATAAATAAATGTAAAATTTTTATAAATACACTGAGACAATAAACATTTATTATTTGGAGATTTTACGATTGAGCCTGAGAGATGGTCATTAATCACAGGCCATATTTAGATACGTCTTACTAAGAGTAGATCATTTTTAAAGACTTGTTTAGATTCCAAATGCAATGCCTAGATGTCTTTCCACTTTTCATAAACTGTAACAGTGGTGGGCATATTTTAGAAGTAAACAGAATTTCTCAAATAGTAAAAATACTTAATAAAAAAAGAAAATGTATGTTAAACTTTCTGGAAAGCAAGTAATAGTTAACACTTACTGGACACAGTAGGGAAACCCTTAGGCTGGTTGTAGCTATTTCACTGTCCGGATCCGCAGTCAACTTCTCTTTAACTGATATTCATTCAAGAAGAAAAAAAGCAAACAAACAGAGTAAGTTTATTAAAGATACATTACTGGAACATTACTATAAAGAATAAAAAACTTAAAACAAATCTGCTCAATTATTTCCCAATTAATGGAACAGATAAAAACCACCATACGGCTTTTAATTCTATAAGCAAAGGATGGCAAACAATTGTTTATCTGTAGAATGACTATATTTCCTATAAATTTCCTATTTCTCACTCAGGGGACAAAAACCTGCAGCAATATGAGAGACATTTCTCTAATATGTTGACATATTCAACTGATGGTAGACCCTTTTTCTTTTATAACTCTAAGATACTGGATCAAGGTTTTCTTTCTTTTAAACTATGACTAATACTATTTGGGCTCTTCTATTTTCAAGGACATTAATAATAAGAATAACATTTATACATTTTTGAAAGCTCAGAAAATAAAAACATTTACTGTAAAACAGCTTAATTCAAACTTTAAATTATGAAAAGAGTCCTATTTCTTTTTTTTAACTATACAATTATTTGAATTTTAATCTATTTCTCTATAAAATACTTGTGCCCTCTTGGGCAAGTCAATCCTCCTTTCTCAGCTTAATTTTACTTATAGTAAAACTGGAACCCACACTAGATAATCTTTAAGTCTTTTCACTTCAAACTTCTTCTGGTTCTTAAGGGAGGAGGAGACACTAGTAATTTTACTTTTCCAAGGCTGTTCTTTCATTCTCTTTCAGTCTGATATAAAAGACTCCTTATAATTCTCATCTGGAAACCTGAGCTATCTGTTACCTCTGAAAACTTCAATAACCAGTAACAAGAAAAAACATTATAGGGGTGGGACAGGAAATGCATAGATGTAATGTTCCAACAATTTTAGAAACTGTCCCATAATAACTTTAAAGTCTATATTGTATAAAGGGGCCGTAAGTGGAGTAGCTGTATACATAGTCGACAGAATTTCTGAGCTGTGGTACAACTAAGTGTGACCAGATAGACACCATATAGAAAAGAAAATGAAGAGAGGGAGAAGTACTTGGGTAAGTTACAATTTCAGAGTCTGTTGTTCTGATAACCATTTATGAGAAATCCTACCTTTATGAAACACAGTGCCCTGGATTTTAGTCTGGGTTTTTTTAGATGGTCCAAATCCTGGATATCCTATCCAACTATTTCCATTAATTAGTGGATCTCAAGTAAGGTGCACATCAGACCTACCTATAGAGAGCTTCCTGAATCAGAACGAAAAGAGGGACACAAATTGGTAGTTTTTTAAAGGCTCCAAATATGATTCTAATGCCAGACTAAAAAGTCATTTCATGCCCTGGAAATTCCAAATTTTCAAAGTCTTAATGTACTTCACAGGCTGTCTCCTGACACACACAAAAAGGCGTACAACTTCTGGTTTTTAGTTTGGAAAATAGAGTTATAACACTATGCTAATGAATACCATATATAAATTACAAAAAGTATGCCTTTGTCATTATACACCAAATCTTAGTCAATCTTTTCTCATAAATACGATTTTAAAAAGTAGTATCTTTGTTAAAGGCAACAAATAATCGCCATATGAAATAAACATGCAAATAGAATTCTAATGTGATTACTCACTGTGTTGGCTAATTTTAGGTGTCAACTAAACTAACTGAACGAAGGGCTACCTACATAGCTGGCAAGGCATAATTTCTGGAAGTGCCTGCGAGTGTGTTTCCAAAGGAGACTGGTGTGTCAGTCTGTGGATGAGTGAGGAAGATCCGCCCTCAATCTTGGAGGACACCATCCAATCAGCTGGAGGGCACGGAAAGAACAAAAAGGCAGAAGAAAGGAAAATAAATTCACTTTCTCTTTTTCCTTGAGCTGGGACACCCTTCTTCTCTTGCCTTTGGAATTCTGTGATCCTAGCTCTTGGGAGCCTGAGGTAGGAGGACTGCTTGAGGCCAGGAGTTGAGACCAGTCTGGGCAACATAGTGAGACCTCACCTTTAAAAAGAAAGAATTCCAGGTTCTCTGGACTTGGGACTCTGGGATTTGTACCACCGTATCAGCCCTTCTCCTCACCCCTCTTAGGCCTTTGGCCTTAGACTGAGAATTGGTTTCCTGGATCTGTGGCCTCTGGACTTCAACAGTCATATTACTGGCTTCGCTGGTTCTCCAGCTTGCTGATGGCCTATCTATTGTGGGCATTCTCAGCCTTCACAGTCATGTCAGCCAATTGCCCTGATACATCTTCCCTCAACTCTCTCTCTCTCTTCTCTCTCTCTATCTCCTTTTCTCCTCTCCTCCTTCCCCTCCTAGAGTCTCTCTGGAGAACCCTGACTAATAACCACTCCGCATGCCTTCACCAACCATCCCACCAGCACCCTTTATAGACATAGCAAGCAATGGGTATAGTAACTGACTTTAAACTTTGTATATTTAAATTTCCACTTAAATGAAGCAATACTTATAGATCACAGTATTAGCCTTATACAAAACAAAGCTCAGTGTTTAGCGCTTAGAAAATAAATTGAAATAAGAAAACAAATTGAAATAAAGTAGTGGTTAAGAGCACAGGACCTAGAGAGCCTAGCTTAGAATTTGTCTCAGTTCTAAGTCACTTAACCTCTCTATGCCTGTTACACCATCTGGTAAATGGGAACAATAATAGTACCTCACAGAAATGTTTTAAGGATTGAGTTAATACGCATTAAAAGTTTTAAAATACACTTGAGCCTGAGAGGCAGACATTGCAGTGAGCTGAAATTGCTGCCACTGCACTCCAACCTGGGTGATAGAGTGAGATCCTGTCTCAACAACAAAAAAAGGTGTTTTTTTTGTTTGTTTTTTTTTCTTTTGAGACACAGTCTCACTCTGTCACCCAGGCTGGAGTGCAGTGGTGAGAACTTGGTTCACTGCCGGCTCTGCATCCTGGGTTCAAGTGATTCTCCTGCCTCAGCCTACCAAGTAGCTGGGATTAGAGGTGTGCGCCACCATGGCTCGGTTAATTTTTGTATTTAGCAGAGATGGGGTTTTGCCATATTGGCCAGGCTGGTCTCAAACTCCCAACCTCAGGTGATGTGCCCACCTTGGCCTCCCAAAGTGGTGGGATTACAGGCGTGAGCCACAAAAAAAGTTTTCAAATAACCTAATATTTTTCTCAATAAATACTAGCTATTGTTACTAGCTAACAATAAAACAAATAAAACATGATTTGTACATTCACTTTCTCCCAGAGGTGGGAGAATTTTCTGAAATTATTTTAGAATGTTTGTCAATTTCTATTAAAAACAAAACAAAACAAACAAAAAAACCCTATGCCTTTTCTTTTGTCATTACAGACCCAATCCTAGTCCATTTATTCTTGTAAAGATATTTTTTAAGGTCCTACCAGGATCTTGATTAGACTGGATTAATTCTACAGATTAATTTGGAGAAGTGACATACAACAATAGAATCTTTCGATCTCTTAGCAAGATATATCTCTCTGTTTATTCAGGTCTTCTTTCAGTTTTTCTCAACGATGCTTTGTAGTTTTTGGCATACAAATCTTGCACCTAGTTTGTGTGATGTATGTGTGTCATATTTTTGGATGTTACCGTAAAATCTTGTTTTGTGAATTTCAATTTCCAATTATTCATTACTAACAGAAATACAATTTGTTTTTGTATCCTGACCACACATTCTCTAACTCTGCTAAACTCATATAGTATTTCTAATAGCTTTTTTGGAGATTCTTTGGGATTTTTTTCTATGTAGACCATAAGGTCATCTGTAAATAAAGACAATAATTATTTCTTAATTTCTAACCTGTGTGTTGGTTTCTTTTTAAAAAATTTTCCTTGTCTTATTGTGCTGTCTAGGATCTCTAGGTCAACGCTAGGGGCAGATATCCTTGCCTTGTTCTCAATCCTAGGAGTGAAGCATTCAAGTTTTAACCATTAATGATGATATCAGCTGTAGTGTAGACTTTTTGTAAATACTCTTTATTACACTGAGGCAGCTCCCTTCTCTATTTTGCTGACAGTTTTATCATGAATGGATGTTGAATTTGGCCAAGTGCTTTTCCTGCATCTCTGGAGATGATCACATGATTTTTCATTTTTAGTTTGTTGAGAAGGTGAACTATATTGACTTTTGAATGCTGAAATCAACCTCATATTACAGAAATAAATTCTGTTTCGTCACCATGTATTATCTCACATATTGGACCTAACAATATTCAAAACAATTCTGAAAAAGAAAAACAAAGTTGGAGAATTCTAACTGATTTCAAGACTTACTATCAAGCTACAGTAATTAAGACTCATTTGGCATAAGGATAGACATACAGGTCAATGGAAAAGAATAATATCTGGAAATAGATTTATACATCTATCGTCAACTGGTTTTTGATAAAGGTGCCAAGGTAATGAAATGGAAGGAAAGACAGTCTTTTCAATAAATGTTGTTGGACTATTTTGATATCTATGGGGGGGGAAAAACAAATCTCTACTCTCACCTTGCACCATATATAAAAATTAACTCAAAATGAATCACAGACCTAGATCCAAGAGCTCAAACAATAAAACTTCTAGAAGAAAAATAGAAGAGAGTGTTTGTGACTTTCATTTAGGTACAGATTTCATAATATATGAAAAGCATGACATTAAAAAATGGGTAAAAGACTTGACAGATACTTCAAAGAAGCTACAGGAATGGCAAATAAGCACCTAAGAAGACGCTTAACATCCTCAGACATTAGAAAAATGCACCATGAAATGCCACTACATACCAATCACAATGGCTACAATAAAGCAGCCTGATGGCACCATATGCTGGTAAGGATGTGGACCCACTTGAAATCTCACATATTGTTAGTGGGAATGCAAAAACGGTATATTTACTTTAAAAGAAATTGCCAAACTGTTTTCCATATACTTATCATATGACCCAGCAATCCCACTCTTAGATATTTACCCAAGAGAAATGAAAACATATGTCTACAAAACTGAAGTATCCATATGCAAAATGTAAATGTTTACAGCAGCTTTATTCATATTGCTGCAAAACTGGAAATAATCCAAATGTCCATCAACTGAGAAATGGATACATTATAGTATATAAATGAAATACTACTCAGCAATAAAGAACAAACTACATGGATGAACTTCAAAAGCATTACACTAAATGAAAGAAGCCAGACGCAAAAGGCTACATATTGTAGCACTGCATTTATCTGACATTCTGGAAAAGACAAAACTACAGAGCAGAAATCACATCAATGGTAAAAGGATGGGATGGAATGCAAAAGACGACAGAAGAACTTTCTGGGGAAAAGGATGTTCTATATTTTGATTGTGGCAGTGGTTCATGATTGTATACATCTGTCAAAGGAATTTTTATTGCCTATAAATTATACTTTAATAAACGTTCTCAAAAAGAAAGACAGAAAATGGAGGGGAAAAGCACTATGCTATATTTAATCATAAGAAAGTATGAAGAAAAAATAAAGTAAAAGTAAAAGCACTTATTACTTGTGAGCAAGGGAATAAAAAAATAAGACATATAATATTTGTTCTGTGGTAATCAGTCAACACGTAGGAAGTTCTCTGGGAGTTAGAGTTTTCACATTGTTACAGTGATCTGCAGTGGTAACAGTATTTTATTATATGACTATAATAAAGTTACAGCTAGCCACATTTAAAATTAATCTTGTTTTACCCAATAAGTCAATTTGGGGAGTAGAATTAATCTTGTTTTTAATCCCTGTTGTCATGAGCTATAGGAGTCAGTCACTATTCACATGACGCTGTATTTAAATTTAAATTAAAAATTCAGCTCATCAGTTACACTAGCCACATTTTAAGTGCTCAATGGCCACATGTTGCTGGTGGCTACCGTATGGGACAGTGCAGATAGCGAACACTTCCATCATCACAGATTGTTCTATTAGCGCTGTTCTAGGGTTGTTATTATTTCAAGATAATTTCTATCCTTCATTAATATCAGGTTATTTTAATTCAGCCTTTTAAAATTTTAAGGCTGAAAACAATCAAACATATTAAGATCAGTATTTCATTTTATAAGCAAAGAAACAGGCACCGAGATCTGACTTTTTTCTGTAGATGTCTTTTCGTCAGTTTACTTCAACAAAAATATGCAGATCTACTATGTATGTGGCACTGTGCTGAGCAATAGGAATTCAACAAAAAAATAAGATTAAATTCCTGCTCCAAAGAACTCATAATCTAGTAGAAGGTAAAGATGCTCAGTGAGATCATCTCTAATGCACTCTGATGGAAGTATGTTCGGGAAGCTAACCAAAAGTCAACTCATCTATTCTGGGGGTTCTGGGATGCTTCCTGGAAAAAAGTGAAACAAAGGATAATAACATTAAGCAGAGGAGGCAGCAGGGGAGTTTTGAGGCATAGAGCACAAAACTAAAGCACTAAAGAAAGACAAAAGAGTTCCATATTTTTGGAATGTGAAGTATGAAAAGAAGAGTGAATACAGATGACCCTGGAAAGTAATAAGCAGGTGCCACATCATGGAAAGTTTACGTGTCATGCTAACACAGTTGGAGTTTTTATTCCCTAGGTGTTAAGAAGCCATGAAATGCAAGGGAATGAGGATGGTAAGATTTTAGATCTGTATAAATCACTTACGTGGCTACCAGAGGAGATATATAAAGGAGTCAAAGAGAGGGATGTTTTATCTAAGAATGGTTTTTAAAATAAAAGCAGGATATGAGAGCTTAAACAAGGGCAATGATAGCAGTGATAGACAGAAGGTACATTTGAGAAATATTTAGGGAGTAAGTTTGACAGGAGTTGGTGAGTTCAGTTTTAAATACTTGAATTTGAGGAACCAGTGAAATGTTTAGGTGAAGTTAGTTAGCTATATAAGTCTGAAACGCAGGGGAGAGGTCTGAGATGAAGACATATATTTTGGGGTGGGTGTTAGTTTTAAGCCATAAGCGTGTGCAGAAAAGTGCGCCCAGGATAAAACTCCAAGGAACAGCAATATTTAGAATGCTTCCCATTGAAGGCAGATGATTGAGAAGATATGGTCAGAGAAAAAAGGAGACAATTTCAAGCAGAAAGTGGTTCATATCAAATGCAGCAGAAGTATTCAGGATGAAAACCGAAAAGATACCCTTTAAATTTAGCAATCACATCATCATTTGTGACATCTAAAAGAGCAATCTCAGTGGAATGATAGAGGGTTAAAGACCATAATAAGATGCAGTGAGGAGGTAACAAGAGCAAATGTAGACCACTCTCACAGAAATTAGGATGAGAACAACGGGAGGAACACAGAGCTCTATCCATAGAGGAGCTTGTTTTCCTATTTTTTAAAAGGCAAAAGAGCCTTGACAGCATAGAGTGACAGAAAAAGCCTGCAGACAGGGAGGAACTGAAAACACAGGACAAAGAGCAGATACATGAGGGAGCCAGGTCTCACAATCACTGCTACTGAGCATCTCTACCTGGATGTCTCATCCCATCTCAACCACCACAAGTCTACGAGTGCACTCTGATCTCCCCCCTGCAATCTGACCTTTTCAACAGTTTTCTGTTTCAGTAAATGGCATTACCATGTTACCTGTTGCTTGAGTAAGAAGCCTAGCACACCTCCTTGACTCCTCACTCTACACACACAGTCAATGCCATTTCAATACTTCTCAAAACTGTCAACTTCTATCCATCACTATCACCTTAGTTCAAGACATTGTCATCTCTTACGTATACTATTACAAACAGGTTCTAAACTGGCCTCACTGCATTAGCTTTGCCTTCCTTTGATTCGTCTTCAAAGTGAGAATCAGATTGTCTAAATGTAATCATGTCATTTATTCCTCTGCTTAAAAATCTTTTAATGGTTTTCTATCATCTATCTTCATATTGTCTATGTCAACTTATACTTGTCCAACTCTCTGGTCACCCTCCTTCTTGGCTCTCTTTTTTTTTTTTAAGACAGAGTCTCTCTCTGTCGCCCAAGGTGGAGTGCAGTGGTGCGATCTCAGCTCACTGCAACCTCTGCCTCCCGAGTTCAAGTGATTCTCCTGCCTCAGCCTTCCAAGTAGCTGGGACTACAGGCACATGCCACCATGCCCGGATAATTTTTGTGTGTTTTTAGTAGAGACGGGGTTTTACCATGTTGGTCAGGCTGGTCTTGAACTCCTGACCTCAAGTGATCTACCCACCTCAGCCTCCCAAAGTGCTGGGATTACAGGTGTGAGCCACTGCATCCAGCCCTTTTTGGCTCTCTCTATTCCAGCTGCACTGGCCTTTTCTCCAGACATACTCTGTTCCTATCTTGGAGCTTAACTTCTCATACTCATAATCTTGCCTTAAGTATCACAACACCAGAGAGGACTATGTTCCCCTATTGTACCTCTACAGAGTTCCCTGTCTATCTTCTTCAAGGCACATGTCAAAACTTTAACTCATTAATGACTTGTGCAATTATTTAATGCCTGTCTTTCTTACCAGACTGCAAACTTCTGGGGGATGCAGAGATGGTATGTGTCTTGTTTAATGTTATATTCTCCTGTGCCTGGAACACAGTAGACTCTTAATACAATTTCTTGAATGAAAAGAATAAATGAATAAAAGATTAACTTGGAGCAGGGAAAGGGACATTTCCTCTTGACACTGAAGGAAATAAAGTAAGGACTGGGCACAAATGTAGATAAGCCAAAAAGTAATTATGGTGGCACTGAGATTAAGGAAGAAATGGGTGGTTTAGGTAATTCACGTCTTGTAGCCCCAATTTTCGTGCATTGGCAGAGTGCTGAGGGAAGGGGACAGTGTTTGAGTAGATTATGGCTAAGGCTTGAAATAACTGCTGAAGGGAGAAGGAAGAGGAGAAAGAAACTTGATTAAGAGTTGGTAGAAGACTGTTTTTGATAGTTGTGAGGGGACAACTCTACACAAAGGTAGAAACTGCAAGACAAAATCCTACTAAATCAAATGAATCAGAGAATGGATTTCTCTGCGGAAAGTCTAAATAACAGCAACTTTATTCTTTCAAGAACATAAGAGTGTCTGGCTTGACTATTAAAACTTTGCTAGAAGAACTTATTTTATTAAGAATGACTTACAAGGAACATATTTGTAAGTAATTTGATTCTTTAAAAACACCTGAGATACCTGACATTTCCTTTTGTCAAGTTATTGTAAACAGAATTTTAATTACATAATTTGTTGGGAAAGTTTTTTTTTTTTTTTTTTACAGGCAGCATATAGGTAAAGGTAGATAACCTGCTTTTTAGTAAATTACAACAAATTTCTTACTGGTGGGATCCAAATTAATATTCCACTGGCTTCTCTGGCCAATAAGGTAAGGTATCAATTTCCACAAAAATCTCCTCCAGTGTACAGGTATTCTCCACATCCATCAGTATATCAGAGTAGAAACAGCTTTTGAATTAAACAGTTTTTGCTGCTTAATGGTAGCTAATAGTGGTTTTTCGGAGAAAATAAAATAATTCAATTCCAGACTCACATTCCCACTCTCCCTCCAGGTGGTGCTATAGCTACAAGTGGAGTAGTTAACAGCTTGAGCAAAGACAGTTGGCCCTATCGTTGTTGTTGCTGTTGTTACTATTAAATAACTTTATCTGCCTTATTTCTTGGTATTCCCTCTTCCATACAGGCTCACATAATTCTTTGCTTTCTGACGGGCTGAGATTCTGGTATTGTGAGGCAAATAAGAAGATTCTCAGTAGAATGACCAGGAATAACTTCAGCAAGATTGTGATAGAAGAGAAGGTATCTTATACTCTCCTTCAAGGCAGATGTCTGTCTTTTCTTTCAGGATCCCCACCATCTTCTTGTCCCTGCCAAATGGTGCCTCCACTCCCGCAGATCCCAAATCAGTGCTGTCCTTCTAGGTCTCCATCATCTGTCAATGCATGCCTACAGACGCATTAGCCCAAAGTGTGCTCCCATTGATTCAGGATTAGCTGCATTTTTAAAGGACCATTTTAATACAGAAAAATTCTTCAATGAACTATTAAGGGTATATTGATATTCAGGGGTAGTGGGATCTTTTACTCTGCCACAGAAATAAGTTACAGAAAGGGATAAAAGCTATGCTACAAAAGGAAAGCTGTTATTATCTTAGTTCCTTCCACCAGAGTGTTCCTAAGTACAAATCTGATAATGGGCTTCATTAATCAGCTCACATCAAAAGTCCTTTCAGGATAGTTATCTAACACCTGTCTATATAAGTTTTGTTCCTAAGTCCCCAGCCCTCATCCCTAAATCCACTCGGCCCCCACCTCTCACAAATAAAAGAATAAACGAAGAACTTAGTTCACCTCTTTGGAAAGGCCAAACCCTCTGACCTTAACCCCCAAAAACAGAGGTCAGCATAGCTCCATTTGTAGACCTTGAATCTCAAATTCAACGTATCAAAACAAACCATCCAGTAATTCACACATATGAACTCAGACTCTGAAGAAGCATTAGAAATCACATGGCATAAACTTCTTGTTACAGATGAGGAAGATGAAACTCAGAAGCAGCGTTACTTGTCCACAGTCATATAATTGATTAATGGCAGAACTCATGTCATTATTATTTCTACCACCCCACTGGCTCTCTTCACTTTGTAAATGCAGGGGTGAGGCAATGATACAACTCTGTATATTTTTCGTGGATAAACCTCCAATCTAAAATAACTTTCTTGAAATTTATGCCAAGATGCCCTTCCCATTTCCCAGAATTCCTTAAACATTGATTTTATGAAGTTGTATAAAAATATTCTTCCACGTTCATGCACTCACTTCACAAAGTTAATTTTAAGATTAGTAAAATATAGATTACAAAATATAGTTCATGACAAAGATATCAGAACTACTCTAAGGTCTTGTTTTACAAGCCAGAAGGTTCTCAGTGTTTTTAATCCTCTACAACAGGTTCCAGTGAAAAAACAAATTCTAAAATTTCTTGAGTTGAGAAAATACTACTCTAACCTTTGACAAAATAGTTAGCTGAATAAGTGAAATAAGTTTATCATACGTACTTAAAGCTCTAGAATGATCCGGATTCCTTATTCCCTTTGCTCGTAACCTCTGAAGAAGAACTGTTGAGGACAACTGTTTTACAAGATATACTGCCATGGAATAGTTCTGGAAAAAAAAAAGATGTAGAAAACAAACAACATATGTAAGTAAACAGTACATCTATTTTAATCTCACCATGATAGGAAAAGAAAACTAACACTTCTTAAAACACCTGTGTGTCCAGCACTGTCTTAGGCGTTTTCATGAACAGTAATTCATTTAATCCTGATCAAAAAGCTGATGAGATGATCATAAACCTGGTTTTACGGATGAGGAAGCTGAAGTATATAGAAGTAAAAGAACTTGCCCTAATTTTGCAATTTTCAAGTAACAAACCTAGAATTTAAACCCAGGTCTGTCCTGGATTTAATATTACCTATACTTGAAGCTAATGAATTTAAGGCACTTACATGAAAGAGTACTATTAAGACTAAGTATAAGCCAAAGACAATAAGATGTCAAAGTTATAAACCATATTTAGTAGGTAACAGATATATCTAAAATAGTATCTATTTTTTAAAAAAAATTAAATGAGATGGACTTCCTAATTTATACCTTTTAACCTTTCTCTATGCCTTCAACTAGCTCTTGAAAAGATTATACTTGGGCCATTATCACAACAAGCAGAGGGAATAGTAAAGAAGGTTTTCAAAGAGAAGCTGCTGGTTTGGCAAATGAACAGATGAATATCCATTACCAGCAGAGGGACTACCCAGAGATGACAGAGGGAGAAGGGGACAAAAAAATAAAAAAATAAAAAAAAACCCCAAACCAAAGAAACAGCTAACCAACAAGTTAAGGCTATGTGAAGGGTACATGGTTGGATAAGAGAAAGAAAAGATGGCTGAGGTTCATGAAGGGTAGGAAGGAGATCTAAATGAGAAGGATCACTTTCTATTTGGTGCTGGGATCAAGAGGAAGATCAAGAGACTTGAAAAGAAGTAAAAGGAAAATAATTGCTGCCATCTTATATTTTATAGCTACACACACTTTTCAAAGCATTCTTAACATACACTGCCAACTTCATTTAAACTTTGCAGAAGGCCTATTAAGATATAGGTAGGATAGGTGACTTTTTCTAAGTGAAAGGCTGATGAAACTGAGGCACAAAAAGATTATGCAATCTGCTCATGATTAGGCAACTGCTTGATGACAGAGCAGACACTAGAAACCAAGGGGAAAGGGCGGGAATATTAAGACAAGGAACTTAATGCACTCTCCTCTTTTGACAGAAAATATCTTACAATACTCTCTGAAAGGTCATATTTTTATTTAAAGTTCAGAAAGCTATCTGTGTTCACATGCTACGCATTTTCTGAGAGGCAGGAAAAAGAAGTGTCAAAAAAGCTAATTTACTTTCATTAATAAATTTCACATTAATGAGGAACAAGTAACATGAAACATGAAAACTTTCCCAGCCAGGAGCAGTGACTCACACCTGTAATCCCAGCACTTTGGGAGGCCAAGGCAGGCGGATCACGAGGTCAAGAGATCAGGACCATTCCGACTAACGTGGTAAAACCCCGTCTCTACTAAAAATACAAAAAACTAGCCAGGTGTGGTGGCATGCGCCTGTAGTCCCAGCTACTTGGGAGGCTAAGGCAGGAGAATCGCATGAACCCGGGAGGCGGAGCTTGCAGTGAGCCAAGATGGTGCCACTGCACTCCAGCCTGGGTGACAGAGCAAGACTCTATCTACCAAAAAAAAAAAAAAAAAAAAAACTTTCCTAAGTTTTAGAGCATACAACATACTAATCTGATATAGCATTGACAAGCTTTATTATTTATTTATTTATTTATTTATTTAATTTGAGACAGAGTCTTGCTCTGTCACCCAGGCTGGAGTGCACTGGTGCAACCTTGGCTCCCTGTAACCTCCACTTCCTGGGTTCAAATGATTCTCCTGCCTCAGCCTCCCAAGTAGCTGGGACTCCAAGTGTGCACCACCATACCTGGCTAATTTTTGTGGGTTTTTTTTAGTAGAGACGGGGTTTCACCATGTTGGCTAGGCTGGTCTTGAATGCCTAACCTCAAGTGATCCACATGCCTCAGCCTCCCAAAGTGCTGGGATTACAGGCGTAAGTCACTGGGTCCAACTGAAAAGCTTCTTTTAGAAAAAACTCTTATTCACCATTATTATTTACTTGCTTAATGCTTCAAGCATGATAGAAACTAGAGAAATGTTAATTAACAATGTGAAACTATGTATTGACAACTTGAATCTTCAGAACTTGGAATTACCCTTAGGCTTTATATAAACACTTAAGAAGAGATCAAGCAGAAACCGCAACAAGTTCAGTGAAAAGGTATGTTCACTCTAGTTGAAACATGTAACCAAATAGAAAAAAAAAAGCAGCAAAAAGAATGTGGTACTAACAAATGCCACTTGTACCGGTAATATAAAATGAAAATTTTACATCATATGAATGAGTGAACTTCAGCTGCAAAAAAACCCACCAAAGTTTAATAGTCACAGAGATTCTTTTCTAGGTAGACAGTATTTTATTGTTCCTGCTAATCCTTCAAATACTAATTCCAACTACTGATATATATTATATTATATTGTATTATACTGATGTTTTTGTCTATTGCTTTTTCAAAAGTCTTAAAAATTATTTGTGAAGTTCATGAAATGCTTTCTCTATAATTGAAATATACTCTATTCATTATGTGCCCCTTACACTGGTACAAGTTGAGTATCCCTGATCTGAAATGGTTGGGACTATAAGTATTTTGGACTCTGAATTTTTTTTTTTCTTCCAGATTTTAGAATATCTGCATTATCCTTATCAGTTCAGCATCCCTAATCTGAAAATCTGAAGTCTGAAATGCTCAAACAAGTATCTCCTTTGAGTATCCTGTTTTGAATTTTAGAGTATCTTGATTTCAGACTTTCAGATTAGGGATACTAAACCTAAATCTAAATAATTTCTCTTCAAATAATGAGAGTTTAATAAATGCTAGAAGCACTGATTACACTGAGGTAGAGGAAGAAGTTACAATGTAACTCACTTATTTCTTTCAGGCACTATACTAGCTCTCCTATTTATTTTATTTGAAAAGACATAGTTGCAACATTTCTCACTGGCAACCAATTATACAAAGGTATCTGCAAAATAGTAAGATACTCTACAGGAACTATTCAGAATATCGTCACAAGCTGAATTAAAACAGTAATCTAAAAACAATCTATTAAGTTATTTTCTGGGCTTTGGAAAATAATGTTGATTTAGTGTTTTACTTCCCCAGAAAAATATCTTCAAATCTTTGTAGTTTGGAAGCCTTCCTATGGAAGAGTATTTCCCCCTCTCCTCTAGTGCTATTTATCAGCAGCCATATTCCCCTCCTCTCCTACAGTTTGACTTCTTTCCTATTTCACCAAAAACACTCCCCTTCTCCCTTAGTGAGCTATTCTTTTCATACACAAAAACAAAACTTTCCTCAAAAAGCGGTAAAAAGGGAACTCCAAGGTACACTAGAAATAAAATATTTAAAATATTTTAAAAACCTAATGGTGACACATGAGTTAAAGGAAAAAAATATAACCCTGAGAGATGTCAAAAAGAATTCTGATATAATTCAAAATCCCATTTCTAACAAACATATCCAGTAAAAGAGAAATATAGAAATACGTCATTGATATAATAAAGTTCTATCAAAATTAATAGCAACATCATAATAATGTTTTAACAGTAGCAGTATTCTCATTAACATAAGGAGCAAGTCAAATATGTCCACTAGTGCCTGCATTGTTTAACACTGTTTACAAAGTTCTAGGTAGTAGAACAAGAAATAAATGACAGAAGTATTAAGGTAATATAATTTGTATGACATACCTCAAACTCAAAACTGCTAATGTAGAAATACCAATAAATCATCTAAAAAGCCAACAGAACTGATATATGAATTTAGCTATGAAATAAATATTAAAAATAACTAGTTTTAAGTAAACCAACAATAAATAAATTCTTTGAAAATACAACAGAAAAAAAGATCTTTTTATAATAGCAGTAATAATAACAACCAACATAGGAATTAGCAAAAAATATGCAGGAATTGTAGGAAACCTATTAAATTGCTGAGAAACATAAAAGAGGATTTGAAAATACAGTTCCTAGAATGGTTATATTAAACATTGTAAATAAATTCTCCCTAACTTAAACTATAACTTTAAAGAAATCTCATCCAAATTCTCAGAAAGACGTGCAAGTGGGGTACAGGAGGGAGGGAAAAAATGCGATAAAGTAATTCTACTTTATCTGGAAGAATGAATGTAAAAAAAAAAAGTAATGCAGAAGAATCAATGTCAGCCCTGCCAGTGTGGTTCCAATGACCATCAATGTGCAGATGACTCACACATTTTTTCCCTCTATCCCAAATGTATCCTTTAAGCCTATCTGCCCCACTGCCTATTCAGGATGTCTCACAGGCACTTCAAACTCAAAAGTTTCAAAAGTAAATTCATTATTTTCTCCATCTCGTCCTCCAATGCCAATGCCCATTCTTCAAAGCAAAACAAAACAAAACACACCCACACTCAGTCCTTTTCCAGTGTTTCCTCTATCTCAGCAGTAGTATCATTTGCCTAGCTACCCACCAAGAAACCAAGGACTCATCAGTGACATCTCCCTTTCTCTTAGCCCTCAACTTTCAATTCATCACTTAATCCTGCAGATGCCCCTACTTACCTCCATTTCTACTGCCACCACTCTAGACAAAGATACTATTTCACTAATACTTTCACAAGAGCTGGCTCCTAAGAGATGTCCTTCTGCATGATTCTGGCCTCCATTTAAACTATTTACTACTCCAAAGAGTGATCTTTTCTAAAAAGAAATACAGCACTATAAACTTTCTGCTTAAAAAGAGAAAATCCTGGCCAGGTGCAGTGGCTCGCGCCTATAATCCCAGCACTTTGGGAGGCCACGGCAGGTGGATCATAAGGTCAGGAGCTCAAGACCAGCCTGGCTAAGATGGTGAAGCCCCATCTCTGCTAAAAATACAAAAATTAGCCAGGTGCAATGGCAGGCGCCTGAATCCCAGCTACTTGGGAGGCTGTGGCAGGAGAATCGCTTGAAACTAGGGGACGGAGGTTGCAATGAGCTGAGATCACACCACTGTACCCCAGCCTGGGCAACAGAGTGAGACTCTGTCTCCAAAAAAAAAAAAAAAAGAAGAAGAAAAAGAAAAAGAAAAAAAGAAAAAGAAAATCCTTAACTTTAACATTACCTACAATGCCCTAATGGTTTAGTCCTATCTTACCCTTCCAGCCACATGTCATATACCGCTCTTCCCCATTCTCTGCACTCTAGTCAGTGAATCCCTCTCAGCTTCTTGTAAAAACCAGGCTGACTCCTACCACTGGGCTGTTGTGTGGGTAGTTTCCTCTGAACCTTTCACCTGATTCCTACTCTTCTCTTAGCTCTTGGCTCAGCCACTACTTCCTCAGGGAAGCCCTCCCTGACTGCTCTCTCTCATTCAAAGCGCCCTTTGACACACTGTAAAATCACCATGTGCCTCTCTATTATAGTACTTGTAAGTAGGTTCACATTCTTTGTGTGTGTCCACCAGACCCCTAGATCACAGGCCTCATGAAAATGAGCTTTTTTCCCTCCCTATGGTACTGCCAGTTTTGAGTATAGTATATGGCACATGGTAAGCATTCAATAAATTTCAAATGAACTGGTGGATACCTATGAGTTCATACCATGAAAACTGTCCCAAAAAAGAATGCTAGACTAAGAAACAATATAGAAAAAGGTCAGAAACATACTCAGGATATGTAAAAATCAAATATGCAACCATGGTGGCATCAGAATCAACATTTATTTGGTTAACGGTGTTAGAATCGGCTATTTAAAAAGTGAAAGAAAGCAATTTTTACCTCGCACCACACATATATTTAATATGAACTAAATATTTAAAGGCAAAATATGAAACCTTAAGTCTAGAAGAAAACAAACAAATAATTCCATAGATTGGGAAGGACAGATAGGCAAAGCATGGTGGAGATGAGAAA
Organism: Mandrillus leucophaeus; assembly: GCF_000951045.1. NCBI lineage: Eukaryota > Metazoa > Chordata > Mammalia > Primates > Cercopithecidae > Mandrillus > Mandrillus leucophaeus. The sequence continues at coordinate 6,793,043 of NW_012100320.1, read as the reverse complement.
AGACTATATAAAGGAAATAACTGGTTAAGATTTGGCTACACAAAAGTTTTGTGTAGCCAATATTAAATAATATTAATAATATTCTGCATATTAAATAACAAGATAAAAATAAAAGGCAAACAAACTGGAAACAAATATTTGTAACATGAAACAGAATTAAGTTTTACTATATGAAGATCTCATAATCAATAACAAAAACAGCAACAGAGAAATAGACATGGATACAGTTTTAAAATGTAAATAATCACAAATATAAAACATATTCAATCTCAGTAATAATGAAAAAAGTACTAATTAAAACACAGTGGTGGCATTATTTACCTAACAGAATTGGTAAAAATTTCAAAGAAGATAATAGTGTTAACGAGCACGCAAATAAACACTGAAAGTCAGAGAATAAATTTGTACAACATCTTTGGAGAAGGTAATCTGTCAATGTACACAAAATTTCTTAAAATTCTGTATGCTCTTTGACTCAGCAATCCCACTTCTGAGAATTTACCCTAATGAAATTATGATATATGTATGCAAAGTTATAGCTACTAAGATGGTCTTCAAAATGTTCTTTGACATACCAATGAATCAATCAATAAATCAAGTAACATGCTCAATAGTAGGGAACAGGCAAATTTATGGCATATTCATATTGGAATATGATATCATCACTTAAAATAATGCAGAAGAATATGTAATGATACAGAAGGACATTTATGATCAATTGCTGAGTAAAAGGGCCAGGTTATAAAATACTGGATACTTCATAATCCCATTTTTCAAATGGAAACCTGTTGAAAATTCATTGTGAGACAAAAATAAATCCTTTTGCAGCTCATTTTACATAATTTACATATAAATTCAGGTAGGCATGGTGATTAACCCCTCCTTATAATACAAAAATCTGGTAGAAACAAAAATTTCCTTACTCTTCCAATTTCTGCAGTCCAAGAAACAACAATGGTGTTTGGTACTGTTGTGGACAGTCGGACAAGTGAGGTGATATTAATTGGTCGGCTGGGTCGCTTTGGTTCCACGCCATTTTTTGTAGGTGGAAGGTAACCCTAAAAATGAAATATAATTTATTTATACTTATTATTTCCACAATCATTTTGACTTCCATTCCTTAAGAAAAAAACTCCTACAAACTACATACTAGAAAATACGAATGTTTTCATTAAAAAGCACAGAAGCAAACATTTACAAGTTTCTTGTTATTATTTTTCCAAACAACCTTATATTCTCCTTGTAGTAAACCTGAGAAAAATATTAGTGATGAAAATTCAAAGTCTCTTAAATTTAAAAATCAGGACGAATTCATAACAAGCTTAGACAGGTATATGAGGAGTATTTCAAGGGCACCAGAAACAGTCTTCACCCCTACTTCCTGTTTAAGACAGTATTCTTCAAATCTCCTTTCTACCACAGGCTTATAGACTCACATGAACACAGCTGAGACTCTGTTGAAAAAACTTCTCCCCAAAATCCAGTACAATACTAAAGCTACCACACTCAACTTCAAATCCTATGACCCCAAAGCTAATGTTACTGCTGCTAACTGTACATAGTTGGTACAAGTGTTTCACCCAGTCACAGGAATATATATCCAAAATAAAAATGTTTTCTTAAGGAAAAACTATGACTTAACAACAGCTGTGATGACTTATTTGACAGCTATGTTGGCAATGAATTTTAAAAAATAGTTTTTAGGACTTACTGGAAGGCTGCAAGGTTTTGTATTCACTTTCACACAAAGATTGGGTGGGAAGTGATCTTCTTGTGGACAACTGGTTTCTGATAAACAAAACCTAAACAATAAAGGACAAGTTTAATTTCCTTTATTAAAGGATGACTTCGTTAGTATTATTGTTCAGTAGATAAATTTAAAAGATGGTAAATTTAAAAACAACCAAAAGGGAAAACTATAAAAACTGGACTTTTCACCCAATTAATAAGTATATGTAAATAGGCTTAAAATAAATAATTCTGTCAATGTAAAGTTGTGATAATCATGACTATCACCCTGTAGTTGTCTTCGTGATATTGCCAATTACTTGGTTAAGCATGTTCTGAGAAGCACTAGCTTTTTCAGCGATTAACAGGTGTTAAAAAGAAAAAAAGAAAGGCTCGTTAGTTAAATAAAATTAAGAAATTCTGAATCAAAACAATTAGATTAAGTTTCCTTAATACAGAACTTTTCGGAGCTTTAATAGGCTAATAAGCATTATAAATCTCTAAGAGGAAGACCTAGCACCTGTATGCAGTATTTTCTAAATTTATTTGCCTATGAAACACTTTCTTGGTTCTTAGCAGAAAATACTGAGAATGCTTTTAAGTCCATCCCCAGGATCAGTAAACCAAAGTACTACTTATTTTTTGAGAACTGAAGACACTGAATATTACTTGTGTTATATCCACATGAATTTAGAACACTATTTTAGAAACTTATAAAAATATTTCTAAATTAAATGCACAGTCTTTTTGAAAAATCAAGGATGGATACATAATTCGTAAATTCTCAGTCTATTCACTTTTATTATTATTTTGCTATTTAAGGCATTTATTCTTTATTAGTTCCTATTCTCAATATACATCTAAGGCTCACTGCACTGTCACAGAATGCTCATAGCACCCCTGAGTTACACAGTATGGAGAACCCTATCTCTAAATTCTGTGAAATATTCCTCATGTGCAAACAACTCCTCTCAACACCTGTGGTATGGGGTTCTTAACCTGCTGGCCATGAAATCTGAGTATGGGGATAATGCACAAAATAAAACAATTTTATATGTAAACTTTTACGAGTACATATACATACTCATTTTTACAGGGAAACCATCCACAGCTTCTATCAAATTTTCAAAGGGATCAGGGATCCATAAAAAAGTTAAGATTCACTGATCTACAAAGATTTTCTAGAAATATACTTAGCAAACAGATGTCAAAGCTCACAGGACCACTCCTAACCCCAGCAGAACCTTCCATTACAGGCTAATTCTTTATGCTGCAACAGTTAAGAGGATGTCACAGTTTTAAAATAATTATTCCAATGCACATAAATCAATTTAAAACATGGACCCTGGCTGCCTGAACCCTTTCCTACAGGAAAAGAGTAATTTAAATGACAAGTCAGTGTCTATTCAACTAATCTAAATCACCCTAATGAACTGAAGAGAAAAAAGAAAAAAAAGGAGTAGCAGAAAGTTTCTGTGAAGTGGTTCATGGGGCAGAGAGAGGGAGTGGAGCAGGGAGGCGCAACAGAAACGAAAACAGACTAGGTGTCTAATAGAGAAAACTTGGATCCTAATTCTCAACTAATTATTTTCATGCTTTAGATAAACACTTATAATTAGGACAGCAGATAGGCATACACTCCTAACTTAAATAATATACTATGGTTGCAGACCTAGCAATGTGGGGCAGGGAGAGAAATGATCTATTTTATTAAAACACAAAGAACCACCTAACAACGACCAAATATAACACAACATGGTTCTTTTTTTTTTTCCCCCCAAGTCCTGGAGATAAATTTCAATTAAAATAGCAGTCATGGATTCCCTTGGAATCTGAATTATAATAGCTGATCTATCTAGACAACCTTACTTCAAAATGTGGACCACACCTGTTGCTGCTTTAAAGAATGTATGTATATTAATACAAAATACTTAGTAACTAGATCTTTTATTCTAAAGCTATGGTTTTTAAACTCTGTTTTAGTCTTGGGACTCTGTCTTCAAGTGAAAACTAACCCAGAGTCAAACATGCAAAACAGATAAAAGAGATAAAAGAAGCCCCACTTTGGTGCAGACTGTGTATGTGTTTAGGAGAGAAGAGGAGGGAGAAGGGGAAGATGGCAGAAGAGTATGAGGCCCTAAGGGTGGCTCCATGCAACAAGTTTGAAAACCACTGATTTAAAGGATAATGTCAAGTATCAGTACAAGCAAAATGTCAACTGTTGAGGCAGGAAGTAGACTACAGCAATACATAATTAACTATGGAGACATCTTATTTTTGTCCTTTAATTTATTCAGTCATTATCACAATCTGGCCGACACAAAATATACCTTTTATACAGAATCATCTTCGGCAGTGCCTTCCAAAACTGAAACTTGGATTATCACTAGTCTACTGCGGTAAGGTCCTGTCATACTGTTTTATGGTATAAAAGCTATTAAGCGTAGTCATATCCTTTTTAGAATCTTCAACTCAACTTTCGACTTCAACTCTGCTTTCTCACTGTTTTTACCTTATTATTTCAAAGTTTAGATTAGAGGTTTTCACATGATTCCATAAAGTGCCGAACAGGTGTTTTAGATTAATCCCTTTTTTAGCCTCCTAGTGTATTTGCAATTTGTACGTACAACTTAGTATCTGATTATTGAGACAAGGCTATCTGTTTGATTTATCCTCCCAACAATTATAGGGAAAACAGCTTACTGAGGAAAACAACTGTTTTACATTTTCTCTTCCATCCCTATTGCAACACTGTGGACATTTAGGGTGGGAAATTGAATAATAAAAGCATAATATGATGGTTTATATAAGCACGGTTTATATAAGGGAGATATATATATATGTATATAAAAGGGAGATATATAAGGGAGAGAAATAATACAAAAGATTTCTTAGATATTCTAAAATAAATGAATGGGCTAAGAAAACAAACTGAATAAGGGGTTGTGAACCCATGTTGGAAAATTTCCCATTAGTCTTTGAAAATTTTCAAGAGATGTCTCAAATGGATCCTAAATTAGAGCACATTTAAATTATTAAAAATACAGAACAAAACAAATTAGAGTATTTTGGTGTTTGTTAGTCCATGAGATACTGTAGACTTAAGTACTAATTCCTCATCCACAGTACTTTGCCTCTTATGGAGATAAGGCCCATGCTTTCATAAAACTTGATATGATATTGTAAGATATCATTAGCAGGAGCTTCTCAACCAACTGAGGGCAAATATGGCTAGATATATAGAACATGACTTCCTATATTAAAATCTAAATTGGGGGGTGGGCGGGTGGGGGAAAAAATCTAAACTGGATGAAAATTAGAACATCTCGTAACAGGAGAATGTTTTCCCTCACCCAAATATCTAAACCTAATACTTTCAACACACTTACTGAAAAATCAGGTAGATTTCCTCTTATTCCTTAAAAATTTTTTCCATCTCCCCTTCCTGATAAGGAATATTATCTTTTAAACTTTGAATATATCCTATAGTCAGCACTATACCTTAACTGGACCTGTACTGTGAAGTCACATTTGGTCCCAGAAATGTCCCTAGAAGAGACAGAATAGGAATTACAATTACTTTTAAAGTATTTGCATGAAAGTTCATTCACAGACATTGTTACTCTAGTAAAGTTTTTCAAATTACCATAACTATAACTGTTCTTAATTAACACACTATATTTGCATTACTAATATTTGCAACACACAAATACTAACTCACCAATCACTGTTTTTTAAAATCATTTATTCTAGTCTACTGGATTCAAAGGTCAAACTGCAAGTTACACTTGCTGACAACTTACATGGAACTACTGATTTGCTGCACTTGTTGTGGTGTCAAGGCAAACGCAAAACAGGTTTCTCGAAAGCGCTGACTGTTGTCTGATGCTAAAGAAGACAAGAATTATACTTTCAATTACCTTTAAATTTGCCAGTAAAGACAAAAGCAAAAAAACAAAAACAAAAACAAAAACAAAAAAAAACCACACACTCACATGTCTTTAATTAACTGGTATATATTCTAGAGTTTAGATAACAAGGCAATTAAAGCACTAAAAAATAAGAAATACACTAATTGTAACATAACAAACAGAAATAGAAACAAAAATGGCTAATTCCAGAATAACATATCAGGATTCAAATTCAGACAATACATAATCAAAGAAAGACTAATGAAAATCTTTCTAATCATATAAACATTTGCATCTAAAGAGCACACTTGTATAAAAACATACGAATTTTATTTAAAATAGAATGATATAAACCCATTTAAAGAGACACGGTTTCTGGAAGAAGAAACAAACATACCCACCTTGAGAGCTGCACAGGTGAGGTAACATTTGGTTTATAAAGTAAATTAAGAATTTTATCATCTCCTGTTTAATTCCACCATGCAAGTTTTATACAATAAATACCACGTACAGTTTTTCTCCTAATCTTAGATGAGTTCAGAATTTGCTTATTGTCACTAACTCAAAGAAGGAAAAGAGATGTAAAAGAAGAGAAGTAGGCCGGTTGCGGTGGCTCACGCCTGTAATCCCTGCACTTTGGAAGGCCGAGGCGGGCGGATCACGAGGTCAGGAGATCGAGACCATCCTGACTAACACGGTGAAACCCCGTCTCTACTAAAATACAAAAAATTAGCCGGGCGCGGTGGCGGGTGCCTGTAGTCCCAGCTACCCGGGAGGCTGAGGCAGGAGAATGGCGTGAACCCGGGAGGCGGAGCTTGCAACGAGCAGAGATCCGGCCACTGCACTCCAGCCTGGGGACAGAGCGAGACTCCGCCTCAAAAAAAAAAAAAAAAAAATCTGGTAGAATTAAGTAAGAAAGGAAGGAAGGGAGGGAGGGGAAGAGATGTGGGAAGAAAGACAAACACATGCAAGCAGGTAGGTAAGCACAGTCAGACTAGAGCAGGGGTTTCTGAAGTATGCTGTTATGAGCCACAATAGTTTCATTAGACTTTTTGTTTGTTTGTTTTTTTAAGAGACAGGGTCTTGCTCTGTTGCCCAGGCTGGAGTACAGTGGCACCATCATAGCACAAACTCAAACCCCTGGGCTCAAAGTCACCCTCCTGCCTCAACCTTCTCAGTAGGTAGAACTACACGCATGCATCACCACATCCCTTGGCTTTTAGTACATGTTAGATACATTTTTTAAAAACATGGTTAATATCCTTTTTGCTCACTAATGAGTCCTCAGTGCTTGGCACAAGGAAGCACTGAATACTATTTATTTGTTGAATGAGTAAAGGAATACAAAACTTTAAGAAATAGCAGATTAAACTATTTATACTACTTTTCCAGGGTAATTTTCTAGAACAAAATGATCACTAGGAGTTATTATTAAGAAACTCCCAGCCTCCGGGGCACTTAAGGCCTGTGCTGAATAAGCAGCTGAAGTTGGTTGTTTCAATCTCTTGCTTAAACTGAGTTTGATCATACTTGCAAGAAACATTTCCTTTGCAACTACCAACCAAATTGCAGTATGTCATGTCAAAAAGTCGATACCAAACGTATCATTAAGAGAAAGAAACAGAAAAGAGCACTGTTGATCTAGAATTCCATCTCAACATTAACTGTATCTTTCAAAGGCCAGATTTGCTTTCTGCTTTATGTGTTCTGGGATGACTTTTTCTTAAAGAATCTATCACTAAGGAGCAGTCACTAACAGAAAAAGTTGTCTTAATTGTGAAGCATCAACCTGGCAATGCCAATAACTAAGGCCCAGAATGTAGAAAAACAGCTAACATTTTCCTCTGTCAGGTAATGCAAGTAACTAACTTCTTCGCTTCTTAGAGAATATATCTCTATCAAGATTTTAGTCCAGTAGACTTAGCCTAATTTAAATCTTTGGCTCTATTTTTAAAAAGTGCTAAAATAATTTCTCAAGTCCAAAAATTCATATTACTCTCTAGGCAAAATTTCAGATGCATTTTAGAATATATGACTACAGTAAGTTTTGGATATATATAGGTTTAGAAAGAGAAGATATAACTAAAATAATGAGGCTATTTCTTATGTCACAAATAAAAATCAGGTTTCTTACTTAATAATAGCTCCTACTTCCATCTCCTTTTACATATACATTGTAACACTCACGGGGTTGCTACTATTTATCTAGAAGAGCACCTTTCACACTTTGTAGTTTTTGGGCTTAATTGCTGTTACAAACGATAGTGAAGTCTTTATAGTTCTGGTTTTAGAAAAAACTATCTAAAAACCTTTCTGAAAGTGAAGTAAGCTACCATTAGCCCTTTCAGAAAAATTCTGGACAAATTACAGATCTTCATACTGAAAGGAGTCTTATGAAATCATCCAAAACAATGACCTTCAATGTTGGGGGTATACAGTTCCATGGGTAAAAAAGACAATCCATAGGGATACATAAAAAAGTATCTATCTGCAAAACAGAAGTTTTATAAAGATGAGATTTTACATAAAACCTAAAATCTAATTTATAAAAAAACTAAAATGTTATATAAAATCTTAATCTTTCTAAACTCTTATTTTTCCTATAATTGAAAAAATTAACTGACAAATAACAATTATACATATTAATGGGGTTCGCAGTGATGTTTTGATACATACAGTATATAGTGATCAGATCAAGGGAATTAGCATATACATCATCCCAAATGTTTATCATTTCTTTGTACTGGGAATGTCCTATATGTTTTATAACATATGAGTACAGTAGTTGATGTATAAGCTATATATATAGTATGTACAAGTACTTTGCTAAGAGTATGATCAAGTAAGTTTGCAGATCATTGATCTAGAGTTCAACCTTCCTTTCAACCTTTCCATTCATTCTCTGTTTGAACCCTTTTAGACATGCGGGAGATGTGGCCTTTACTTTGTCAGGCAGAAGATGACTGGTGATGAACAGTTTAATTGTAAAAATGCTTGCAGCCCAATAGAGAATAGTAGAATATTGTAGAAAGGGACAAGATTACACAGACCTGGATTCCAAACCGGTTTTGCCACTTATGTGTCATGTGACCTTGGCTATTCATTCACTCTGAGTTTTTCTTCCAATATTTAAACACGGAAACATATACACTCTGATAGGATTATTTTGAAGAATGTAAATGAAGTAACATATTGAAAACAACCAGTAATTTCCTTTTCTTCTCACTTTTCTTCTTACCACTATACTGAATCAAAATATATGAGGCTGTAACTTCCACCCACTGATGCCACACAGCACCGAACTAATCTCACTATCCAGTGACAGTCATTCTTCAAATATTTGAAGAGACTTAATATGCCCCTCCCTTTCCAATGACTCTTCCAACTGTATTTTAGTAAAGATTTCAGAATTACTCACTGTCCAAATCTTCCTCCCCAGAAGTACCCCAGGTTGTTACACTCTTATTAAGGTGACAGAACTGGCTGGGCATGGAGGCTCACACCTGTAATCCCAGCACTTTGGGAGACCAAGGCAGGCGGATCATCTGAGGTCAGGAGTTCAAAACCAACCTGGCCAACATGGTGAAACCCTGTCTCTACTAAAAATACAAAAATTAGCCAGGTGTGGTGGCGAGAGCCTGTAATCCCAGCTACCTGGGAGGCTGAGGCAGGAGAATAGTTTGAACCTGGGAAGCAAAGACTGCAAAAAGCCCAGATCATGCCACTGCACTCCAGCCTGGGTAACAAGAGTGAAACTCCGTCTCATTAATAAATAAATAAATAAATAAATAAATAAATAAATAAATAAAGTGACAGAACTGGACAGCACTGTCACAGCACATATTATTTGTTCAAAATATGTGTTGTTGCCCTTCTGTATTGGCCTATCCCAATGGGAGGATAATGTTCAGGGCCATGGACATTACCCTTGGCCAATGAATAGGACTGGTAGTGTACCACTTACAAGCAGTTCTTTAAGAGGCACCCTATGGTTTTACTATCTTTGTTTCCCCTCTGCCTTGATCCCAGAGCAAACAGAACATATAGCAGAGCCACAATCTGCAGCTAGTTAAGTAACGTAAGTGGGAAAGCAGCTTTATTTCTTTGGTTGTTTATTTTTTCTTTCTTTTTTAGAGACAGTGTTTTGCTCTGTTGCCCAGGCTAGAGTGCAGTGGCATGATCATAGCTCACTGCAGCCTCAAACTCCTGTGCTCAAGCAATCCTCCTGCCTCAGCCTCTACAGTAGCTGGCACTACAATAGTGGGTGCCACCATGCCAGCTATTTTTTTTTATTTTTTATTTTGTAGAGACGAGGTCTTGCTATGTTGCCCAGGCTGAACTGGAACACCTGGCCTCAAGAATCCTCCCATCTTGGCCTCCCAAAGTCCTGGGATTACAGGCCCAAATCTTTGGTTGTTTCTAATAGTTGTTAGCCATTGAGATCTAAGGTTGCTTGTAAGTTGATTGATATATTCTTCCAGATGTGATGTCAGAAGCTACTTTTATTAACTACTTTCTAGTATTGTTAATCCATAAAATAATCATGAAGACAATGTCATCAGACCATTTTTCAGATGAAGAAATTAAGGTTCAGGGTAATTACTAACTTGTCAGGGCTTCAAATTTTTAAGTAGAAAAATCAGAATTGGAACTCAATCTGTACATCTCCTCTCTCCAAAGTTCATGTTCCTCTCATAACATAGGTTTATTAGCTCTCTTGATCTCGGTGCTGTACTTCTACCAGTGCAGCCTTGCATTACACTGGATCATAGAAAATCGGAAAAGAATTACCTATTATCCTCTTAACTATAACTTCTTATCACTTTTAATCTATTTCCTTCCAGTCATTCTTACATCAAACTGTAGATACAATACGAAAGCTTGCTTTAAAAAAATTACCCTTATTACATTTTCAATTGCAGTCTCTATTGCCATTTTTAATTATTGTATTCTCTCAGGGGACATATGAACATTTTAATTACTCCTCTGATTAGTCATTTAGGTTATTTCTAATTTTTCACTATTTGAAACAACTCTGTGAATATCTTTGGGTTTAAAGGTTTGTTTTTTGGAAGGGTGGCAGGTTATTATTTTCTTTGGATCAATTCCCAGATGTGAGATTTCAGGGTCAGAAAGTATGAAGATTTTTATGAATCTTGACACATCACAAGAGTGCTTTTCAAATGGTTATTTTACATATGAGACCATCAGCAATTTATGCATCTAGTGATTACACTCTACTCTGGTCAGCATGGGAGTTGCTGCTAATTTAATGAATGGATCCTGGTAACTCTTCAGTAGTTTAATTCACATCTAAAATATTTTTATGTTTTGTTATTTGTTGAATTTCCTATTTAGCTAATTGTCCAGTCTTGTCCTATGCCTATTTATATATTTGCATAACGGTTTCATATACAAGAATATTAAAACCTTGGAAATTTGCTACAAATATTTCCTCCAGTCATCTATATTTTTTAAATTTCATTTGGCTACATTTTTAGATGATATAAAAGATTTTTATGTGGTCCAATCCGTCAACAATCTCCTTTTAAATTCTTCTGCTAATTCTGAACTTAGCTGTTTCTTTGCATAAATTCAATAAATACACAATTAATTTTTTGGCTTACTGTTTCTATGTAAATATTTAATATATCTGTAATTTTAGTTCATATTTTAAAAATCTAAATTTCAGTACTCCAAATTGCTTGCAGTTACATTAACACCATTTGTTAAATAAACTTTCCCTTCCCTATAGATATGTGTGCTTCTTTTATCATATATTAAATCCTTATGTCCTGTATGTTTCATTCTGGGCCACGTTCCCAATTATCTTTTTTATCCTGGTGCTGGTACTCTATTTTTTGTTGCAGCTTCACTATGTTTCATTGTCTTATAGTTAGGTTTTTCTCTATCCATTTTTTTCTTATTCATCTAGATGAATTTCCCAATCTTTTTGTTATGATTTTTAAAGCTCAATAGTATTCTGAGTAGAATTACAATAAACCTATGAATTATTTTGAGAGCTGATATATTTACATCTTTAACCTTCCTGTCTTGGACTATTGCACCTGTGTCCATTTATTCATATCTTCAAGGTTTTATTTCTATCATAGATTAGTTACACTGTTCCCATTAATGTCATTCTTAGCAAAATACCTACCAATAGAAGAATGATTGAATAAATATTCATAGAATACTCTAAAACCAAAGAAAGAATGAAGACAATTTCTATGTGTTGGTATGGGGGTGATCTCTCTAAGATACATCATTAAAGTGACAACGACAAGATTAAAAAAATACAGTATGCTACTTTCTGTGTAAGAGAGGAAGTAAGAATATGTAAAGCTACTAGCTTTTTTGGAAAAAAAAAAAAAAAAGAAAGAAAACCAGAAGGATAAACTGAAATTAATTAAAAAATGATTACCTATGAGAGACAGAGAATGGGATAAGAAATAGGAAGAATTTTAATACAGTTTTCTAGTTAATTTTTACTTTTAAATCAAATTCAAAAGATAAAATTAAGCAAAAATGAGTATTTCTAACTTTTTAATATTTTATGATATTTTGCATGGACTCTCACTTTGGTTGTTATTCAAAGTGGTTATCACACAATTTCAATATATCAATTTTTGTTCTTCTGAGCTCTATTTTGCCACTCAAATTGAACTTAACCCTAGTTTTACAGCCAATTTCTTAGGATTTGCAGATAAACCTTCCCTTAACTACAACTAAGGAAAAATTTAATCTTCCTTTCTAGCGTTTACACCTCTAGTTCTAATTCATGTCTTATTATATAGGCCAGAACTTTTAAAAGAATATTTGTAGATCTTCCAGGGTTACTTCTTTGCTGTAAAATTTGATGTACCTTTAACATTGTATTTTTTTTTTTTTTTCTGGGAGATGGAGTCTCACTCTGTCACCCAGGCTGGAGTGCAGTGGCGCCATCTTGGCTCACTGCAACTTCCGCCTCCCGGGTTCAAGCGATTCTCCTGCCTTAGCCTCCCAAGTAGTTGAACTACAGGTGAGGGCCACCATGCCCAGCTGATTTTTTGTATTTTTAGTAGAGACAGGGTTTCACTGCATTAGCCAGGATGGTTTCAATCTCCTAACCTGGTGATCCTCCTGCCTCAGCCTCCCAAAGTGCTGGGATTACAGTCGTGAGCTACCGCGCCCAGCCAACATTGCAGTTTTTAACAATCACCTGCAAAATTGCTTCAAAATATACATGCCTGGGAGTTTAGCCCCCAGTGGGAATAATTCTGATGCACCTCCATTATCAGGAACTACATCTAGGGTTCTTCTTTCTTTTTTTCTTTTTTTTTTTTAGAGGGGGTTTTGCCACATTGCCCAGGCTGGTCTCAAACTCCTGAACTCAGACAATCCACTTGCCTTGGCTTCCCAAAGTGCTGGGATTACAGGTATGAGCCACCACGCCCAGCCTAGGATTTTTTAAAAAACTAATAAATAAAGACCCAGCAATCCCACTTCTAGGTATTTACCCAAAAGATTTGAAAACAGTATATCAAAGAGATGTCTGCACTCCCATATTTATTGCAGCACTATTCAAAATACCAAGTATGGAATTAACCTAAGTGTTCATCAGATGAATGGATAAAGAAAATGTGGTACTAAATATATATATACATAATGGAAAAGCATTCAGCCTTAAAACAGGGAGAAATTCTGTCATTTGTGACAAAAATGAATGGAATTAGAGAATATTATGCTAAGTGAAATCAGTCAAATACAGAAAGGCAAATACTGCATGCTCTCACTTATATGTGGAATCTAAAACAATCAAACTTATAGAAATAAAGAGTAGAATGGTGGTTACCAGATATGGTTAGAAAACAGGAGAAATAAGTTATTTTTTTTTTTAAGATCTTATTGCACAACACAGCGAACACAGTAACATTTCAAAATTGCTAAGAGTAAATTTCAGATGTTCTCATCACCTAAAAAATGTGAAATATTTGTGGAAATTGATATGTTAATCAGCTTGATACATTAGATTTGAGCATGTCACATGGTATTCGAAGATCATAACATCACTCTGTGCCTCATAAATATATACACCTATAATTTTTCAATAAATAAATATAAAGCTGTCTGTTGACTATAAAGATTCCTTATAATGCTAAAGAACACCTTTTCTATTTCATTTTTAAAAAATTATTAATGGGTATTTAATTTTATGAAACCTTTTAAAGTTTCTACTTAACCTCCAAATAAGCTAATGGACTCTTGGAGTCAGAACTGCAGGTGCTTACCCCAGTTCTGTCATGCAGTAATTGTGTGACCTTGGGCAAACTGTCTGGCCTTTCCATGCTTCAGTTTCTTCATCTAGGTAATATAACCCTAGAGAAACCTTATAATTATTTTGATAACTAAATAAAAATATAAAACCACTTACAACAGTGCCTACCTAACCCAAAGTAAGCAATCAATAAATGTTAGCTATTATTAAATCTGATGAATTTATGTGTTTAATACTGAACCACTTAGGACTTCTGGATAAAGGATATATCTCTAACAAGGTTTTAGTCCAGTAGACTTAGCCTAATTTAAATCTTATTATTCCTTCAATATTCTGATAAATTCTACCAGTTAATATTTTAAGGAACACAACTATATTCAAAAAGTGACACTGAATGATAGCTTTTTTTTTTTTTTTTGTTACCTTTGTTTCTCTGTATTCCTCTTTGGCCTGCTTACTTTTTAATAACTGAGAACATTTTGTAGTATACAGAAATTGTTTATTCCTCAAAAAAAGTTCTGAAGAATTTACCAGCAAATGTATCAAACCCAGAGTTTTTCTCTTTTAAAAAAGTAGCTCTTTGATAATATTCTCAAGTTATCAGTATATCACATTTTATACATTATTTTCACTACATATACATTTAGAAAAAACATTTGGAATGTTTAATGTATTTGGAAATTTCATTGACGTTTCTGAAATTTATTAACATATAACTGTGTTAATGTATCACTCCTAATATTTATATACATATATTCCTTCTATGTGATTTAAATCTACTTTCTACGGTTACTTTTGTTTAATCAGATCTGCAAGAAGCTTATATATTTTGCCTCTTTCATAAGCTTTTTTCTTTTTAGGTTTATTAATTCCACCTTTTTTCCTACTTTTAAAAATCTTTATTTTTAATTTTTGTGGGTATACAGGTGTGTGTATTTATGGGGTACATGAGATGTTTTGATATAGGCATACAATGCATAATAAAGTATTTTTTCTAGTTTCATATGATGAAATATTGATTTCCCCCCTCAAAATGAACATATCTTTGTTTTTTATTTCCAATTATAGAAAATATGCAATACTCACTGTAAAAAACAAAAATTAAAACCACACGAGATTACAAAATAAAAGTCTACCTCATAGTCTAGCTGCTTCCCCACAGGATGAAGAAAACCCCTGAACATTATGAAAAATTTGGTATACAACTATAGAACTTATAAGCACACATAAATCTATGTGTGAGAGAGAGAGAGTGTGTAAGTACAATTATTTTGCAATCTGCTTTTTCATTAAGATTTTAAGTTTTGAGGATATGTTTTCATTTCAGCATAAAAATTATCTAATCTACTTCAATGTCTGCAAAGTATCCACTATATAAACACAATTTTAAAATAACTTTTACTTTTATCTTTAATATATTTTTCCTCCTACTTCTATTTTTCTTAAATTTTATACTAAATTCTTGCTTCTTCATCTTTTTAAACGATAAAAGCATGCAGTGTTTCCTTTTGGCTTTTCATTAATGCTTTATTTCCATAATCTATTTTTTAAATGTCATTTTAAAAATCTTCGTTTTAGTGTACTCACAGCAACAACTTTTACAGTTTCTGCTGTTTTGAATTAGATATTATGTTTATGGTCAAGTATATAGCTTTATAAATATTGCAGACACTTGAAAAATAACTGGGCCAGGTACAGTGGCCAAGGTTACAGTGAAAAATGATCTACCACTGCATTCCAGCCAGACTGACAGAGAGACCCTGTCTCTAAAAAATAGTAATAAACTGTATCCTCTAATATTTATAAGATACAAAATGTAAGAAATACATGTTATATAACACATTATATATTAAAAGTTTTTTTTTTCCTGTTTGTTTTACCACTGGTTACTGCTGTTTATCCATGTGATTTAGTTTTCCAAGACAAAAAAAAAAAAAAATTTATTATTTCTATTTTAGATTTTCATTATCAAGGTTTATCTTTTCTAACATTTCATCATTTGTTGTACATTCTGTGACTGCTTCTCAAGTTTGTCCTCTGTTCTACTAATTTGATTTTCTACGATACTATTTCTCACTTCCAATGAAGACTTAATTTTGGCTACTGCATCCATTTGCTGGAATGCAAATGGGAACAGACCCTTCAGAGAAACTCATTCTCAATTCCTAATACCACTGAGAAAGGTTATTACTTCTAGCAGAATCTGGAATGTTTTAACAGATGATGTTCTAATAAAAAACAGTCATATTTTTAGAATCTGCTTTTTCTCATTTGTTCCAAAAAAATTTTCTTTTTAGATCAGAATTCTCAAATCCGGCTATACATTAGAATAACTTGGAGAACTAAAACCATACCCTAGCTAACAACCAATCCCACTAAGTGTGAGATCCAGATATAATATTTCTTAAAGGTTTTCCAGGTTGGCCAGGAGCAGTAGCTCACACCTGTAATCCCAGCACTTTGGGAGGCAGAGGCGGGTGGATCATTTAAGCCCAGGAGTTCGACACTAGCCTGGGCAACATGGCGAAACCCTGTCCCTATTAAAAATATAAAAATTAGCTGGTCGTGGTGGCACACGCCAGTAGCCCAATTACTCGGGGCTGAGGCAGGAGGATCACCTGAGCCTTGGGAGGTTGAGACTGCAACGAACTGTGATTGGGCCACTGCACTCCAGTATGGGCGACAGAGTCCCTGTCTCAATCAATCAATCAATCAATCAATCAATCAATCAATCAAGTTTTCCAGGTGATTCTAAATGGACAGCCATATTTGAAAATTCCCATTCTAGACTGCTAGTTGAACTGCCTAAACCAAAGATCTAAAAGGAGAAAAAGGCCAGGCATGGTAGCTCACGCCTGTAATCCTGGAACTTTAGGAGGCTGAGGCACGCAGATCACTTGAAGTCAGGAGTTCGAAACCAGCCTGGCCGACATGGTGAAACCCCATCTCTACTAAAAATACAAAAACATTAGCTGGGCGTGGTGGCGTGCACCTGTAATCCCAGCTACTTGGGAGGCTGAAGCAGGAGAACTGCTTGAACCCAGGAGGCAGAGGTTGCAGTGAGCTGAGGTCACACCAGTGCACTCCAGCCTGGGCGACAGAGTAAGACTCTATCTCAAAAATAAATAAATACATAAACAAAATAAAATAAAAATAAAAGGAAAAAAATTAGTCTTGGTAGAGATTGCTAGCTTAGCACAGCACATCAGCTACTTTTACTCTATCCTAAAATTCCAATAAAAGGTCAGTAAGGATTTTTCTTTGCTTGCTTGTTTTGTTTTTGTGTTATAAAATAAACCCAATAGGATGAGGAGAAAGGGATAGGAGGGCAACAAAAAGTGTAGACACTGGAAAGCAAATATATGAATGGTAAAAAAGTTACGAAAGAAAAATGCATCCTAAACTAGCAGTGAGGCTGCGAGAAACAGGAGAACTGATCTAATTTATAATGCAAAATACCTGTACAAGTGGGGCTAACAGAATACAGCTAAAGTAAGAGGAATTCTTGAAAACCTGCTTATGAAGTAACCAGATCCCCAGGTCCATTTATCCTCTCTAGTTAGCTGGACAACTGCCCTTCCTTCATCCTGCAAAAGTCAGATAGAACTGCTCAAAAAAAGAAATTCAAAACTAGAACTGGGTCTATAAAGCTTGATGGCATATTCAGGTTTAAAAAACGACCACGCGTGGTGGCTCACGCCTATAACTGCAGCACTTTTAGAGGCCGAGGTGGGCAGAGCACAAGATCAGGAGTTCGAGATCAGCCTGGCCAACAAAGTGAAACCCCATCTCTACTAAACATATAAAAATTAGCCTGGCATGTTGGCCCACGCCTGTAGTCCCAGCTGCTCGGGAGCCTGAGGCAGGAGAATCACCTGAACCCAGGAGAGGTTGCAGTGAGCTGAGATCGTGCCACTGCACTCCAGCTTGGGTGACAGAGCAAGACTTCGTCTCAAAATAAATAAATAAATTAATTAATTAAAATAAGTTAAAAATAAAAATAAAAAATGAACAGACATGCCAACACGACCAAGTATCAGAGGAAAGCCTTCAATATGGAATAATGGTGACCAAAATGACCCAAAAAAAGGTAGCTGGGAACAGGCAGAGATTATGCAGGAATTAGATAAATTTCCAAAGGCTCTGAAAAAAGCTATCATTTATAACCACGGTGCAACTATAAAACAATTTTGCCAAGGCTAGGCGTGGTGGCTCATGCCTGTAATTCCAGCATTTTGGGATGCTGAGGCGGGTGGATCACTCGAGGTCAGGCCAACATGGTGAAACCTCGCCTCTACTAAAAATACAAAAATTGGCTGGGCGTGGTGGGACACGCCTGCAATCCCAGCACCTGGGAAGGCTGAGGCATAAGAATCACCTGAATCCAGGAGGCGGAGGTTGCAATGAGCCAAGATCACAACATTGTACTCCAGCCTGGGTGACAGAGTGAGACCTTGCCTCAAAAACAAAAACAATTAACGAGTTATTGTTTAAAAAAAAAAAAAGAAACATCTGCATTTTACATGTATACACAAAGTTCTTGGAGGGTAAAAATATGATAGCACAAACGAAAAGCTCAATAGACAAGCTGGACAATAAAGTTCAGGATATCTCCCAGAAAGTAAAGCAAAAAGACAAGGAGGAAGAAAACAGGTATGAAAATTAGAGGGTTGGTCTGGGAATAGGAGTTCCAAACAGAGAACAGAGAAAACAGAAGGAAGGAAATAAGAAATAATTAATGAAATAATTCAAGAAAAGTTCCTACAAGTAAAGGACAAGTTTCCAGATTACCACTGTATTCCCAATATAATGGCTAAAATTGGTTCATATGGCAACAAAATTTCAAAACACCGGGCATAAAAAGAATTCTACATGTTTCTGGAGAGGTAGGGGAAAGAACAGGTTACAGAAAAAGATCAGAAACTGGTCTGGGAACAGTGGCTCACAACTGTAATCCCAACACTTTGGGAAGCTAGGGCAGGAGGATTGCTTGAGTCCAGGAATTTGAGATCAGCTGAGATCAGTACAGCAAACCTGTCTCTACAAAAAATAACAATATTAGCCAGGCATGACAACACAGGCCTTAGACTTGGCTACTCAGGAGGCTGAGGTAGGAGGATGGCTTAAGCTCAGGAGTTTGAGGCTGCAGTGGGCTATAATCATGCCACTGTACTCTAGCCTGGGTGACACAGTGAGACCCTGTCTCTAAAAAGAAGAAGAAAAAAAAGAATCAGAAACCAGCATAAATTTGAACTTTTCAACAACACTATAAATAGAAGGCAATGGAAAAATTAATGCCTTCAAAATTCTAAAGGAAAATTATTCTAATGCTGAATTCTACACCCAGCCAAATTATCAAAGTATGGGTATAGAATAAAACATTTTCAGGCATGCTTTATTCAAAAAATTTACCTTCCATGCAGCTTTTTCCTATGAACTACTAAGAGATATGCCACACTAAAAAGAGGGAGAAAACTAAGAAAGAACAGGACATGGGCCTATGAAATACGAGATTAACACAGGCAAGAGGCAAAATAATATCTGAGATGTAATGAAAGAAGACTTCAAGACGACAGAGTATCCTGTGTTTGGGGTTAGCAGAGTATCAGTTCAGAAGGCTCTGGTAGGGAGTTCTTATAGAACATGAAATTGACAGAATTACCTCACGCACATGAATTTAGACATTCATCTTATCCATCTGGAGATTTACACAGTGGCAAAAAAATTTTGGCAATGAATGAGAAATAAGTACACGGGGGGAAAAAAAAGAAAATGACCGGTACAGGGAAAATGAAAAGGTATTCAACAAATGAAAAATAGTTCACTACATTACTCAGTTACAAACAGTGTTTATATAGTCATAATAAAGTATAAATGGGACGACCCAAACAAAATTACAATATAATCAAGAGAGGGTGACAAATAGATTATATGGTAGGAGTGGAAAAAAAGCCAAATCCTATTTCCCATGGTGGGAAATCAATATATAATGCCTAAAACTGAAAATGCAACAATTTGCAATGCAAACATATTATTTATACATTTTTTAAAAGCCAAAAGAGATCATAATAGTTACCCCTAGAAAGACAGAAATGATAGAATATGAGAACGTGGGATTTTTAAAATGAGCCTATTTGACATTTTAAATGATATTCATTTATAACTTTTGTGTTTTTTGTTGTTGTTGTTGTTGTTGTTGTTTGTTTGAGCCAGTCTCTCTCTCTGCTGCCCAGGTTGGAGTGCAGTGGTGCAATCTCAGCTTACTGCAACCTCCGTCTCCCAGTTCAAGAGATTCTCCTGCCTCAGCCTCCCCAGTAGCTGGGATTACAGGCATGCACCACCACATCCGGCTAATTTTGTAGTTTTAGTAGAGATGGGGTTTCACAATGTTGGCCAGGCTGGTCTCAAGCTCCTGACCTTAAGTGATCCACCAGCCTCAGCCTCCCAAAATGCTGGGATTACAGGAGTGAACCACCACACCTGGCTGTTCATTTACAACTTTGAAAACAAACAAACAAAAAAACAAAAAAAACAAAAAAAACCCCACAACCTAAGAAATAGTCGAAGTCACGACTGTGGTAAATGAGCCAAAGAAAAAATATCTGTATGTCCACAGGATAAAGATGAGATCTTCCTAACTTCTGATTGTCTTTATAGGAAATGTTTTATTTCTTTACACAGTTATAGCCATCAGTAGTTGAAGAATGCAAGAGTAATAACCTGATTCAAATTCTCTGGAATACATATGTTTTGCTTTCATTTCAAAATAAAAATAACTTCCCACCATCATTTTCAATAAAGATTATACAATTATAAAAATTCAGACAATACAGACATAGAGAGATAAAGGTATTACTAGCATATACTTTTTCAGATCTATTTGTGCATGTGTGTGTATATATGTACACACGTATGTGCATATATGTATATACATGTGTATATATGTATATATCTGTATATACACATATGTGTATATATACACACACATATGTATACATATACCTATATTTAGGTTTATATTATGTCCACATCTTTGTTGCCTGTGTTTTCCACCTATAATTATGTGTGGACATGGCACAAATACAGATCAACATTATCATTTACAATGAAGCATAGCAGTAGTGAAGGTATATCTATTTTATCAATAAACATTCTGAAGACAGAAATTATTCAAGTTTCCTTTTATAAATAAGGTTCCTATAAGTATCACAGAATATACTTAATTAGGTGGTACTCCTGTAAATTTCTAGATGTGGCTCTGAGTAATTTTAAATCAGCTTCTAAGCAAATAGTTTCCTATAATGCAGGCTCTTCCATGTTATTTAACATATGGAAAAATAGTCTCCATGGTATTCCACGGAAAGATTTTTTTATATAAGGCACTTTTTAGTGCAACCATGTTGTTTCTTAATCTACTAACTTTAAAATTACTTTTCTAAAATAGATACATGACATATGCCAAGACTTATAGATGAGAAAATGAGACTAAACAGTAGTTGCAATTTTAACATTTAAAAAATGCCCCAGAACAGTAAACGCATAACTTTGGGTGTGTCTGTGTGTGAGAGGGTGTTTAGAATTGTATATAAGAATTGTGGGACAGGTGTGGTGGCTCACACCTGTAATCCCAGCACTCTGGGAGGCCAAGGCGGGAGGACTGCTTGAGGTCAGGAGTTTGAGACCAGCCTGAGTAACACTGCAAGACACTCTACAAAAAGTTTTAAAAATTTGCCAAGCATGGTGGCTCACACCGGTAATTCTAGCTACTTGGGAGGATGAGGCAGGAAGACCGCTTTATCCTAGGAGTTTGAGGTTGCAGTGAGCTATGCTTGTACCACTGCATTCCAGCCTGGGAGACACAGTAAGACCTTCTCTCTCAAAACGAAAAAGAAAAAAATAAAAAGAATTTTGTATGTATAACATTCTGAGATTTAGACTTTAAAAAAAAAAAAAAAAAAAGCTTTTACCTTATAAGAAATGTTTCCAAGCTTCTCCATTCTTGCAGATACTTCCCAAGAAAGAAAATAAAATTCTATTTTCTTAGGGTTCCTCTAGTTGGCGTATTTAGTTGGGTGAGAAACTAAATGAAAAGGAATCACTGCAGATACCGCACTGCTAAGTTTTGGAAAAAACAGTGACTATTACTCTTCCAAAAACGTATTTTGGGTATATATAGTAAGCACAGTGATCATATCACTCCTGTTTCAAAGACTTTCATTTGTTACCCACTTTATGAAGAGAGTCTACTCATCCTGGTGTGGCAACCAAATTAAGCCAATAGCATATCATTTTCTTCCTATAAAACCAACCAAAATAAAATGATTAAATAATTAAAAGAAATAGGATTTACAAAGTGTTTTAGAACCACTGTGAAAGGATTTTTTTTCATTGTTATTTCCTAGCAGCAGCTCACGAGCCTCTAGGATTGCATTTCACTTCAGAGTTCAGGTAAATCTCACACTATCCTTTTAGCTTGGCAGAGTTCTAAACCAGCCAATAGTTGCCACCTAGGACTCCCTTGTCCTTATTCCTCCCTTCTGGCTCACAAGTGATTCTTCTAGGGCCTAACTTCCTTGAGAATTATAGTTTCAATTTCTAGTTCACCACAGTATTCAATGCTATGTTACCAGCGAGTGTCAGATATGAGGGTTTTGTTTATTTTTTGCCTTTTTGGTGGAACTACAATGAAGTCAACTACCATATCAACTTGGCCATTTTCCCCTTTGATTCTTCCCCTGAGAATACTGTTTTCTAGCAACTTGCCCAAGTACTCTGAGATTATCCTTTACTCTTATTTTTTTGTTGTTTGTTTAGAGACAGGGTCTCACTCTGTCACCCAGGCTGGAGTGCAGTGGCTCGATCTTGGCTCACTGCAACCTCCACCTTTCAGGCTCAAGGGATCCTCCTGCCTCAGCCTCCTAAGTAGCTGGGACTATAGGTGTGCACCACCACACCTGGCTAATTTTTTGTATCTTTTGTAGAGACAGAGTTTCACCATGTCACCCAGGCTGGTCTCAAACTCTTAGAATCAAGCAATCTGCCCACCTTGGCCTCCCAAAGTGCTGGGATTACAGGTATAAGCCACCATGCTATCCTCCAGGTCTATTCATTCCAAATAAGTTCATTAGGGCTCCTCTGGATTTAAGTAGGGATGGCTGTAAGGAAATACAAACCTGAAGCTTGGAGAGAGGTCTGGGTGGAGATAAACAATTAGGAAATCTCTCACACAGATAGCAGATTAAGTTATGGGAGTGAATGAGATGACCTGAGAATACCCTGTGGAATCAAAACACAACAGAATCCCTAGGACCACCAATATTTAAACGTCAAGTAAGATAACAGAGGGCCAGAAATACAGAAGAAAAAGCAGGAGAAGAGAGAATTTAAAAGAAATAGGAGTGCTCAGACAGGACAATCAATAAACCCTATGCACAAAAAAAAAAAAACAAGAATAAAGCAACACCGAAGCAAATCATAACCAAATTGCTTAAGACCCAGTGAAAACAAGAAAATCTTCAAAGCAGCCAGAAGAAAAAAGACAAAGGAAATATATAGAAGAACAGGATACAGATAATAGCAGATTTCTTGTCAAAAATAATGCAAGGAGAAAACAGAGTAAGAAGTGGGGTAAAATTTTTGAAGTGCCAATAGAAAAAAAAAAACATGTCAACTGTTAATACTTTACTCAGCAAAAATATCTTACAAAAACAAAGGTAAACTAAGAACTCTGAGACATAGAAAAGGTAAAAGAATTCAACACAGTCCTTACATTTTAAAGAAATGGTAAAGAAAGTCCTTCAAGGAATAGGAAAACAATACCAGATTAGAATCTGGATATACACAAAAGAATGAAGAACATCAGAAATGGAAACAACATCGATAAATATAAAGAATTGTTTCTTATTTCAGTATTCGCAAAAGAGAACTGATTGTTTAAAGCAAAAATAATAACAACATACTGCAGTTTAAAACTTGTATAGAAGTAGGCCAGGCCCAGTGGCTCATGCCTGTAATCCCAGCTCTTTGCGAGGCCGAGGTGGGCATAGCACTCCAGGTCAGGAGTTCAAGACCAGCCTGGTCAACATGGTGAAACGTTGTCTCTACTAAAAATACAAAAATTAGCCAGGCCTGGTGGCGGGCGCCTGTAATTCCAGCTACTTGGGAGTCTGAGGCAGGAGAATCACTTGAATCTGGGAGGTGGGGGTTGCAGTGAGCTGAGATCACACCACTGCACTCCAGCCTGGGTGACACAGTATGACTCTGTTTCAAACAACAACAGCAACAACAAACTTACACAGACGTGAAATGTATGACAAGAATAGCACAAAGACCAGGAGGGGGAAAATAAAAATGAACTGTTGTAAAGTGGTAAAATGGCACCTGAAGGAGGGCCGTGATGAATTAAAGATGTATACTACAAAACCTAAAGCATCCACTAAAATAACAAAACAAAGAGTTATAGTTAATAAGCCAACAAAGGAGACAAAAATTGAATCATTAAAAAATCATCATAGAGAAGGCATATGAAAAGGGGAAGAGGAATAACAGAACATATAGGACAAAAAGAAAATAAATATCAAGATGGTAAATTTAAAACCAACCATATCAACAATAGCATAAAATGTAAATAGTCTAAATAACTCAATTAAAAGGCTGATACTATCAGATTGGCAGATATCAGATAGTTAAAAAAAAAAAGACAACTATAGCTTGTTTATAAGAAATCCACTTTATAAGAACACAAACTGGTTAAAAGTAAAAGTATGGAAAAGATACATCATGGTAACAAAGAAGGATAAGATATACCATGACCAAAACGAAGCTGGATGACCTGGCCACGGTGGCATGGGCCTGTAGTCCCACCTACACAGCAGGACACAGGCAGGAGGATTGCTTGAGCCCAGGAGTTTGAATCCAGCCTGGGCAACACAGGAGACCCCATCTTTACAAAACAAAAACAAAGGCAAAAAGCAAACAACAAAAACCAAAGCTGTCAGAGAAAGTAGATTTCAGAACAAAAAATATTACTAGGGATAGAGAGAGTCACTGTATAGTGACAAAGGGGTCAAGAGGACATGTACATTATTAATAGTAGAGCTTCCAAATACATGAAGCAAAAACTGACAGAACTATAATGAGAAACAAATCCACAATTATGAGCAAAGATTTTAACATTCCTCTCTAAGTGATAGAACAACTGGACAAGAAATCAGTAAGAATACAGAAAACTTTGAACAATACTACCAACCAACCTGAACTTTGAAATGTAAAGAACACTCCACTCAACAACAGCAGAATGTGTATTTTTTCAAATGCACACAGAACATTCACCAAGATAGACCATATTCTGAGCCAAAAACAAATCTCAGTTAACTTAAGAAGACTGAAGTCATACAAAGTATACTGCCCCACAGTAGAATTCAATTAAACTAAACAACAGAAATATATCAGGAATGTCTATTCAGGTCTTTTGCCCATTTAATTTTTGCTCCACCCAGAGGTGGAGTCTTGCTCTGTTGCCCAGGCTGGAGTGCAGTGGCGTGCTCTTGGCTCACTGCAACCTCAGCCTCCTGGGTTCAAGGGATTCTCCCATCTCAGCCTCCTGAGTAGCTGGGATCACAAGTTTGCGCCACCATGTCTGGCGCATATATATATAAAATTTTTTTTTGGTAGAGACAGGGTTTCACCATGTTGGCCAGGCTGGTCTCAAACTCCTGACCTCAAGTGATCCACCCACCTTGGCCTCCCAAAGTGCTGGGATTACAGGTGTAAGCCACCACGCCAGGCCCGTCCATTTTTTAATTAGGTTATTTGGTTTGTTGCTGCTGAGTTGTTTGAGTTCTTTATATATTAACCCCTTATAATCTCCCATTCTGTAGGTTGTCTGTGCTCTGTTGTTTCCTTTGCTGTGCAGAAGCTTTTTAGTTTAATTTAATGTCATTTGTCTATATTTGCTTTTGTTCTCTGTGCTTTCAAGGTTTAAGCCTTGCCTAGACCAATGTCACAGAGCTTTTCTCCTATGTTTTTTTCCTAATACTTTCATAGTTTCAGATCTTACATTTAAATCTCTAATCCATTTTGAATTTAGACATTTCTTAAAAGAAGACATACAAATGTCTAGCAGATATATGAAGACATGTTCATCACTAATAATAAGGGAAATGCAAATCAATCAAAACTACAATGAGAAATCACCTCACTCCAGTTAGAATGGCTACTCTCAAAAAATCAAAAGACAGCTGGGCACAGTGGATCACACCTGTAATTCCAGTAACTCAGGAGACTGGGCTGGGAGGATCACTTGAGGCAAGGAGTTTGAGATGAGCTTGCACAACATAGCGACATCCCACTTCCAAAAACAAATTAAAAAGACTTAGCAGGACATGGTGGTGCATGCCTATAGTCTCAGCAACTTGGGAGGCTGAGGCAGAAGGATCACTTCAGCCCAGGAGGTCAAGGCTGCAGTGAGCTATGATTGTGCCACTGTACTCCAGCCTGGGAGACAAAGCAAGACTGTGACTATGTATGTATGTATGAATGTATGTATGTCTTGCTCTGTCATCCAGGCTGGGGTGCAGTGGCGCAATCTTGGCTCACTGCAACTTTCGCCTCCCGGGTTCAAGTGATTCTCATGTCTCAGCCTCCCGAGCAGCTGGGACTACAGGTACACACCACCACATCTGGCTAATTTTTGTATTTTTGTAGAGACGGGATTTCACCATGTTGACCAAGCTGGTCCCAAACTCCTGAGATCCGCACCCCCTTGGCCTCCCAAGCTGCTGGGATTACAGGCGTGAGCCACTGCATCTGGCCCAACTCTGACTCCACACAAAACCAAAAGACAAGTGTTGGTAAGGATACGGAGAAAAGGGAACCCTTAACACAATGATGGTGAGAATGTTAATTAGTACAGTCATTACTGAAAACAGTATGGAGGCTTCTAAAAAATTAAAAATAGAACTACCATGTGATCTAGCAATCCCACTACTGGATATACACCCAAAGGAAATGAAATCAGTATGTCAAAAAGATATCTGCAGCCCAATGTTTATTGTGGCACTACTCACAATTGCAAGATATGAAATCAACCTAAATGTCCACAGAGAGACAAATGGATGAATAAGAAAATGTGGTATGGAGACATGATAAAATACGATTGAGCCACAAAAGAACAAAATCCTGTCTTTTGTGGCAACACGGATAAACCTGGAGGACATTAAGTGAAATAGGCCATGCATAGAAACACAAATATCTCATGATCTCATTCACATGTGGAATCTTAAAGGCTGTTCTCACAGAAGTAGAGAATAGAAGAGGGGTACAAGAACTCTGGGGAGAATAGAGGGGAGAGAAACAGGCAGAGATTGGTCCACGAGTACAAAGCTACAGTTAGATAGAATAAATTCTGGTGTTCTAACGCATGGTAACACAACTAGAGTTAGCAATAGTGTACTGCATATTTCAAAACAGCTAGAAGGTGCCAGGCATGGCGGCTTACACCTGTAATCCCAGCACTTTGGGACGCCAAGGCGGGTGGATCACCTGAGGTCAGGAGTTCGAGACCAGCCTGACCAACATGGTGAAACCCCATCTCTACTAAAAATACAAATTAGCCAGGTGTGGTGGCATGCACCTGTAGTCCCAGCTACTCGGGAGGCTGAGGCAGGAAAAATGCTTGAATCTGGGAAGCGGAGGCTGCAGTGAGCCAGTATCACACCACTGCACTCCAGCCTGGGCGATACAGAGTGAGACTTTGTCTCAAGAAACAAACAAACAAACAAAAAAAACCCAAAAACAACAACAACAACAAAACGCTAGAAGGGAGGTTTTTCAACATCCTCATCAGAGACAATGAATGTTTAAGGTTACAGACATGCAAATTATTCTGACCTGAACACTACATAATTTATACATGTATTGAAACATCACGTTGTACCCAATAAATATGTACAATTGTTATGTGTTAGTTTAAAAGACAAGAAATGTATCAGGAAAATGCCCAAATATTTGGAAACTATTACACTTCTAAATAACCCCTGGGTCAAAGATATCAAAAGGAAAGCTACAAAATATTTTGAACTGAATGAAAATGAAAACAAAGAATATCACAAGTTGTGGGATACAGCTAAAGCAGTATTTGGAGAGAAATTTATAGCTCTAAAATGCCTACATTAGAAAAAAATGGTCTTAAATCAATGGTCTCAGTTTATACCTTAAGAAACTAAAAAAAGAGAAGAGAAATGAAACCCGAAGGAAGCAGGAGAAAGAAAATAATAAAGATCAGAGCAGAAGATAATCAAATTAAAAACAAAAATATAGAAAAATCAGTGACACCAAAAGCTGGTTTCTTCTTGAAAATCAAAATTGATAAACCTCTAGCAAGACTAATCAAGAGAACAAAAAAGAAAAGACACAGATTGTCAATATCAGGAATAAGAGGTTATATCACTACAGATTCTATGGATACTAAGAGAGTATTATTAATATTTGGCATACCTTTATGCCAAAAACATAACTCAGCAAGAATGGACAAATGTCTTAAAAGACAAAAAACTACCAAAGCTTACTTAAGAAGAAAAAAATAGGTAACCTGAATAGCCCTACAAGAATCTGAATTTGGAGTTTGATAACTTCTCCAAAAGAAAACTCTAGGCCCATGTATATTCTCGGGTGACTTCTACCAAATACTTAAGAAAAAAATAATACCAACCCTACATAGATGTTTTCAAAACACTGAAGAATTCTACCTGACAAGAAAAAATACTGATTCTACACAAAGTCTTCTCCATCCCCCCCAAAAAAAATTTGAAAAGACAGAAATGCTTCTTAACTCATTCTAGAAGCCAGTATTACTTTGGTACCAAAATGAGACCAAGACCTTATTAGATAAAAAATTACCAACCATTAGCTGTCATGAACATAAATGCAAACACTCTTAATAAAACTTTAGCAAATACAATCCAACCGTATGTGAAAACAATAATTTATCATAACTAAGGGAGATTTGTTCCAAAAACAGAAGGCTGGTTCACCATTCAAAAATCAAGTCACCATATTAACACACTAAAAAAGAAACACCATATTAACAGCTCAATAGATGAGGAAAATGCATTTGGCAAAAACCCAACAACCATTCCTAATAAACACTCTCAAGAAACCAAGAATAGAAGTACATGTCCTCAATTCAGTAACAGACAGCTATGAAAATTTATAGGAAACGTTTTACTGAGAGGTGAAAGAATCAATGTTTTCCCTCAAAAATTAGGAAAGAGGCAGTGACATCCACTCTCACCATTTCTATTCAACATTATACTGAAGGTTCTCGCCAGCATAATAAAGCAAGAAAAATGCATTAGGATTGGAAAAGTAGTAAAACTGTTTATTCACAGAAAATATGACCTATGTAGAAAATTCAATAGAATCTACAAAACGCTTTTAGAACAACTGAATTTAGCAAGGTGAAGATGCTATACAAAAACCAGTTGTATTTCCATATAATAACAGCAAACAACCAGAAATTGAAATTTAAAAAAATACCATTTACAGTACAGCACCATGTACTGTGGAAGAGAGTCTGACAGTTTCTTACAAAGCTAAACATACTCTTACCATATAGTCCCACAATCACACTCCTTAGTATTTACCTAAAGAAGCTGAAAACATATGTCCACATAAAACCCTCCACATAGATGCTTTACAGCACCTTTTTTTATACTGCCAAAACCTGGAAGCAACCAAGATGTCCTTCAGTAGGTGAATGTATAAATAAACTCTAGTATATCCAGACAATGGAATATGATTCAGTGGTAAAATGAGCTATCTAACCACGAAAAGCCAAGGAGAAAACACAAATGTGTATTAGTAAATGAAAGAAGCCAGTCTGAAAAGGCTACATATTATATGATCTCAACGATACGACACTCTGGAAAAGGTAAAACTGTGGAGACAATAAAAGGATCCGTGGTTGCTAAGGCTTAGAAAGGGGGGCAGGAGGGATGAATAGATGGAGCACAGAGGATTTTCTGAGCAGTGAAAGTACTCCGTATGGTACATATTATAAATTTGTCCAAAGCCCCAAAATGTACACCGCCACCAACAGTGAACATAATATAAACTATGTACTCTGGGTGACAATAATGTGCCACTGCAGGTTCATCAACTATAATAAATGTACCACTCTGACAGGAGATTTGATAGTGGAGGAGACTATGCATGTGTTGGGGTGTGGTATATGAGAAAACTTCTGTACCTTCTGCATAATTTTGCTGCGAAGCAAAAACCACTCTAAAAAATAGTCTTTTTTTCAAAAAAAGCACTACTAACCACAGCATCCCCTCAAAATGAAATACTTAAGGATAAATCTGACCGAAAAAAAAAAAAAAAAAAAGGTACAAGGGCAATCTATTGCAAAATGACAACCAATGCTGAGAGAAATTAAAGACCCAATAAATAAATAGATATACAGTGTTCACCAATCAGAAGACTTAATGCTGTTAAGATACCAGTTATTTCCAAATCGAACTACAGATTCAGTGCAATTTAATCAAAATCCTACTAAGGTTTTTTGGTAGAAATTGACGAGCTGCAGCTAAAATTCATGTGGAAATGGAAAGGGAACAGAAGAGTTAAAATAATTTTGAAACAGAAGAACAAAGCTAGAGGGCTAACACTAACTGATTTTAAGACATTATAAAATTACAGTAATTAACAAAATATAATGTTGGTGTTGAGACGGAAAAACAGATCAATAAGATGGAAAAGAGTATAAAAATAGATCCACACATCATATAAACAACTGATTTCTGACAAAGGTGCAAAGGAAAATTAGTGGGAAAAAAATATCTTTTCAATAAATGTGTTGAAACAACTACATACCCATATACAGAAAGAAAAAAAGAACTTCAATTCACATAGTAAAATTAACTCAAAATAGGTCATAAGTAACATCATGGAACATGGTGAATAGGAAACTCCAGGAGTCTCCTTCACAAAAACTACTATTAAGCTGGAAAAATACAATCAGGATCAATGATTTCAGAACTCTGGAACCTGATCAGACACTTATAGCAACCAACGGAGTGCCTGATGAAATAAAAGGGTGCTGTAATTAGTTGAGAGTGTAGTGATCTAGCAACTATCCCCCACTCCTCATCCCCACTGAGGTTGTGGGGACCACAGCTTTAACATTCCTAAAGCAGCTGCTGACTGTGCCAGTATGTACAGTAAGGACCCTACCTTCCAAAAATTCAGGGTTGTGTATTTTGGCTCATCTGGGGCTTCTCTGAGGGACCACAGAGAAGAAATTTGCCTTTGTTTCAAGGCCCATTTGGGGCTGTAGCAGCTACCCCAAAATCGTATACCAGAAGACTTAAAGATATGTACACACTTTAAATTTTTAAAATTGCAAAGTTTAAAGGAAATGTCTGTCAGGTGTCTGGCTGACCATAGAGATAACAGAACAGAAACATCACAGGCCACACACAAGAAGACATACAGGTGCTGCAAAGCTAGTGTGGAAAAGACACCATGTAAGTGGATAGTTGTAGCCCTCAACAAGAAACAAAAGCAATCCTGAAGACAGACAGAATCTGATTTCCAGCTTTGGCATATTCTAATACTCAAAATGCTCAGTTTTCAACAAAAAATTATAAGAGACATAGAGACCAACTGAACAGAATTGAGAGGCCAGAAATAAACTCTAATATTTATGATCCATTGATTTTTGACAAGTATACCAAGACCATTCAATGGGGGAAAAAAGAGTATCTTCAACAAATGGTGCTGGGACACTTGACTATCCACATGCGAAAGAATGAAGTTGGAACTTTACATCATCTATAAAAATGAACTCAACACGGGTCAAAGACAGAAAAAGCTTAGAAGAAAACATAGAAACCAATCTTTAAAACCTTGGATTTAGTAATAGTTTCTTAAATATGACATCAAAACCTCAGGGAAAAAAAGATAAATTAGATTTCATTAAAATAAACTTGTGTACATCAAAGGACACTATCAGAAGAGTGAAAAGATAATACACAGAATGGGAAAAAGTACTTGCAACCATATACCTAATATGGGTTAACATCCAGCATAAAAAAAGAATTCCTACAACTAAACAACAAAAGAACAATCAAATTTTAAAATGAGCAAAGGACTTGAACAGACATTTCTCCAAACAGTATATACAAAACGTCAATAAACACAGGAAAAGATGCTCAACATCATTGTTCATTAGGGAAATGCAAATCAAAACCACCAGAAGATACCACTTCACACCTATACTTGAATGGCTATAACAAACAAACAAACAACAGAAAATAAGCGTTGGCGAGAATGTAGAGAAACTGGAACCCTTGTACATTGCTGATGGGACTATAAAACAGTGCAGCCATTGTGGAATACAGGCTGGTGGTTCCTTAAAAAGTTAAATATAAAATTACCATATGACAGAGCAATTCTACTCCTAGGTACTATATATACTACCCAAAAGAAGTGAACACAGGGACTCAGATATTTGTACACCAATACTCATAGCAGATCTATTCACAATAGCCAAAAGGTGAAAACCACCCAAGTATCCATCAACAGATGAATGGATTAACAAAATGTAGTATATACATACAAAATAATATTATTGCACTATAAAAAAGAATGAAGTTCTGGTACATGCTACAACATGGATGAACCTTAAAAACATGAGGTTAAGTGAAATAAGTCAGACACAAAAGGACAAATACTACATGATTCTACTTATATGAAATACCTAGAATAGGCAAATTCAGAGAGACAAGTAGATTACAGCAGTGGTCCCCAACCATTTGGCACCAAAGACCAGTTTCATGGAAGACAATTTTTCCACAGCTGGGACGGGGATGGTTTTGGGATGAAACTGTTCCACCTCAGATAATCAGGCATTAGTTAGATTTCTTGTAAGAAGCACACGACCTAGATCCTTGCAGGTGCAGTCCACAATAGGGTTTGTGCTCCTATGAGAATCTAATGCTGCCACTGATCTGACAGGATCTGCTTGCTCACCTGTTGCTCACCTCCTCCGGTGTGGCTCAGCTCCTAACAGGCCAGGGGAGACCCCTGGATTAGGGATTACTAGAGGCTAGGATAGGGAGGGAGGAATGGGGAATTATTGCTCTATGGGTACAAAGTTACTGTTTGGGGCAATGTAAACATTTGGAAATAGTGATAATGTCTGCATAACATTGTGAATGTAATTACTGCCACTGAATTGTATATGTAGAAATGGCAAATTTTATTTATGATATTTTTATATATATGTATATATAACACCACAATATAAAAATTAATAAGATAGGTCAAATGTAGAACCTAAAACTATGAAACTTGTAGAGGAATAAAAACATAAAATCTTTGTGATCATACATTAGGCAAAGATTTCTTAAGATACAATACTAAAAATACAATCCATTTTTTAAAAATCAATGAATTGACTTCATTAAAATTAAGAACTTATGCTCTTGGAAAGACATGGAAAGAAAAGAAGACACAGACTGAGAGAAAATATTTACAAATCACATATCCATTAAAGGATTTGTATCCAGAATATATAAAGAACTCTTACAAGTCACTAACAAGAAAGGAAACAGTCTAAAAAATTTTTAATAAGCAAAAGATATGAACAGATATTTCACCAAAGAAGATATGTGGATGGCCAAAAAAGCACATTAAAAAATGTTCAACATCTTTAGACTGAAAAATGCAAATTGAAACCACAACAAAATACCATTACACACCTATTACAACGTCTAACATTAAAACGATGACAATACTAAGTGTTGACAAGAATGCAGAACAATTACAATGATCATAGACTGCTACCGGGAATATAAAATGGTCCAACACTTTCAAAAAGTTTGGCAGTTGCTTAAAAAGTTAAACCTGTGTCTATCATTATGACCCACCTATTCCATTCTTAAGTAATTTACCCAAGAAAAATACAAGCATATAACCATACAAAGAAGGTTTGGGTCCAACTGTCACAGTAGCTTTATTTTTAAGAGCCCAAAACTGGAAACAACCAAAATGTCTATCAATAGGTGAAAAATTAAACAAATTGTGGTATATCCATACAATGAAATACTGCTCAACAACAAAAAGCAATAACTCTTGATACAAACAACAATATGGACAAATCTTAAAATGTTCAGTGAAAGAAGCCTGACCACACCCCCCCGGCAACCCAAGAGTATATACTCTAAATGATTTCATGATATAAAACTTTAGAAATTGTAAACTAATCTACAGTGAAAGAAAGCACATCCAATCTAGGGAGGACTCATAAACATGAGGAAATGTTGGGGTATGAAGGATATATCCATTATCTTGATTGTGGTAATGGTTTTACATAATGTCAAAATGTATCAAATTGTACACTGTAAATATGTGCATTGTGTGGCATGTCAGGGATATTTTGATAAATCTGTTTTAAAAAATAGCAGGGCCGGGTGAGATGGCTCATGCCTGTAATCCCAGCACTCTGGGAGGCTGTGACGAGCGGACCACCTGAGGTCAGGAGTTTGAGCCCAGCCTGGTCAACATGGCAACGAAACCCCATCTCTACTAAAAATTAAAAAAAAAAAAAAAGCTGGGCATGGTGGCACATACTTATAGTCCCAGCTCCTTAGGAGGCTGAGACAGGAGAATCACTTGAACTTGGGAGGCAGAGATTGCAGTGAGCCAAGATGGCCCCC
The DNA here is from genome assembly GCF_000951045.1 of Mandrillus leucophaeus. Classification (NCBI taxonomy): domain Eukaryota; kingdom Metazoa; phylum Chordata; class Mammalia; order Primates; family Cercopithecidae; genus Mandrillus; species Mandrillus leucophaeus. The sequence goes on along the minus strand of NW_012100320.1, from coordinate 6,758,424 downwards.
AATGCACTCCAACCTGGGAGACAGAGCAAGACTCTGCCTTAAAAAGAAAAAAAAAAAAAAAGCAGCTAAGGCAAAATGGCAAAGAAAGGCAGGGTAAGGGGCATGGGCAGCAGAACCCTGGGGTTTAAGGCTCAAGTCAAGGAAAGGAAAAAATAGCCAGAAATACAGAAGAAAAAGCCGGGGGAAATGGTGTCCTTGATACCAAGGAAAGAGAGAATTTCAAAGCAGGAATGGACAGTGTTATATACTGCAGAAGTCAGTTATGGTAAGAACTGAGATCTCGGTTTAAGAACTACTGAGTCATAGGTGATCTCAGCTGGAGCTGTTTCAGTGGAATGGCAGATACTCAAGACAGACTGTAACAGTTTCAAGTGTGAATGGTTTATTAAGTCACCGACTTTAACACTTAAATATTAGATCTTTAGTTGTTTTCATATATGCAACAGGAAATATTAATATCTCAGATTTGTGAATTAATTACTACAGTGTTTTCAATAATTGTCACCAATCCTGAAGGTCCTCAAAGTTCTATAATGCACAGCAATTTCAAATTTTGCTAAGACAGGAGTTTGGATATTGACTGTTTGGGGGCCGTGGGATGAGTGTCCCTCAGCTAGTAACTCAGTCAGTCAATGTGACCCAAATTGTGTACTTGTCATCAGTAACTCTCATTAAGCGTAAAAATAGAAGTCCCTCAAATTTTCACTTATCCTATGGCATCGTTTTGGGGAAAGATAAAACGTTCTAGTGGTGTTCATAATTAAGGGTACTTACAATGGTCATGGGGGATCTCTCTTGCAAATATTAAGAGCCTAATATGAGAGAAGATTTGTAACACCATCTCCCCGTAAGTATTAATAATCAAGGTTTCATCTCCAAGAAAGAAGAGAATTGCCCACAATAAGCAGAATATAATTATAACTCAAAATACATAAAAAGTACAGAAAGAAAAGTTAAGGTTTTAGAAATTGCATCTTTTATATTGTTCCACAGAGAAACGAACTAGATCAAAAATAAAAAGATGAACTGTGTTGCAATTTACATAAATTCAAAACGTTGGAGTTAAAAAATTTATAGATACATAAAATAATTGAGATTCTGATGATAGAAACACTGAGCTAATCTAACAGGCTGTACTTTCAATTGCTCTAAAAATATTTGCTATTCCACCTCATCAGCAGAAATAAAAGCTAAAAATAGTCATCTTTCTGTTATAGAATATTTCTTGCTATCTTAGGGAAAGTGAAACTAAAGTTCCTATCTACGAACGTCAGCCTTACAATCTTTAATGAACCCTCTGGCTTACTCAAACAAAAACCTGACAACTATGTAACTTTTAAAAATATAGCTGGAATGATATAGTTTCACCATTAGGCTGTCAGCTCCCATTAAGAGAGAAGACTGCAGAAAATATGTTTTATCCAATCCATATACTAAATCATTAACAAATTTATATTGCTTTGACTACTTTATCTTTAAATGGGAATTTTTTAAGGAAAGAATACTTAATGATATGAGAATACAATCATAAAATATTAAGTGAGAAAGACAAGATATAAACGTGAAGTATAAAGCATAAATAAGCAAATTTACATATTATGCGTTGAAAGATTTAAAAAGGCAGCAAAAATTGATTCCTTTGTAATTTTTATTTACAAATTTCTTCACATTGAGCATATGTATTGCTTTTATAATTTGCTTTTTATATCTTATACAAACCAATATACTATACATGTATATAAGTGTATGTATATGAAATATATACAGCCGTTTGCTAGAGCAAAAGAGAGAGAGATATATGTATCCTATTGCTAGATTTCTGAATTTTCAAGGTTGCAAATATTTCACAATAAATTCTGGCTAAAGTTCTTTGGAGTACAACAGAAGTTATACATGAATTATCCATTCATACAGAAATTATCTATACTAAGAAACAGGAAACAATTGTAACATGTAATACTATTAAACTTTAGCACTATAAAACTCTTTGATTTCATTTTTATCACACCCTTGTATCAGGTTCCTAATAAACCCATCCTTAGTAAGGTTGCCTATGCTTTTCATCATCTTTTTTTCTCTGGAGTTTAACTCTACCTATCCTATATTCTGTCTTTACATTATTCCTCAGATGGTAAATACACTTTATCTGGCTCATCTATTCTCTCACAGCTGGCAGACCATTAGCCTGTTTTAAATCCAACAGGGTTACGAAACTGGGTCAATTCAAGCCAGCCAGCCATGAACCAAATCTAATGATCAATGTTTGAATGTAAAAACAGAAAAAGCAGACAATAATTGGGATATTGATTTCCTTTCTTTTGCAAAACTTTCATTTTCTTTTTTTGTTGTTGTTAATACAAGCATTCCAAGTTTTAAAAGAAAATCTAAAATTGTACTACTTGACAGCAGCTGAAAAACACTTTGGCATATAATCTTCCAGGCATTTTCCTATACATACATTCATATGCACATATTTATGTGCAAATATATAACCACACATGCATGTAATATACTTTGTTCCCCACAAAAGTTGCATTGAATACACCTCTTAAAACATATTAAAGTCTTTCCATGTTAAAAAACATATCTTTAATGGTAACTTGATATGAAAAAAGTTTAAAATAATTTCAAATAAATAAACAAATTGATGTCATCATTTTAAGTAGCTACTTGGTATTCTACAATATAGATGTACCGTACTTTAACCAATCTCCTGTTGCCAAACACTTAGGTCATTTTCATGTTTCCCTTCCAGAATTAATGCCTTGATGAATCGTTCCCTCCCTGGTTGTATGTGTGTGGATGTGTCATGCATTTGTATGTTATTTCCCTGAGACATACTCTTAGAAATAGAATGGGCAAGTCAAAAGATAAACACAATTTTAAAGCTCTTGTAAAAGTTGTCAAATCGCTTCCAGAAATGTACCAATTTTCACTTGCATAACCAAATGGTATACGAAAGTTCTAGATTTTCTTGCTGACACTGGACAGTGAATAAGAAACATCTTATTGTCTTAAATTTGTGTTTCTTTGACTTTCTAGAAATTGACTATTTTTCATACCTTTATTGGCCTTTTTCTGTATTGTGCACCACCCTATTAGGCTGTAGTAGGCATTCTTTACATTTTTTTTAAAAAAAGATTTAATTCTTCCAAACTGGGAAATGACTACTGTTTTTGGTGATATAATGGTCACTGATAACCTAGATAACAGTTTCTTTGGCATGAGCTAGTCAAAAACCTACCTGGAAAGGGTTCATGAGAGAAAAGGAGGAAAGAAATCAAAGATCGTAAATTGAGACATCCCTGGAAAGGAATTTTGTGGTGAAGGAAAAGAAAACAAGGATGTAGCTGGAGGGAAATTAGGAGAAAAGTAGTTTTTGAAGAGAGGGGAACTGAGCTAGTAAAGAGGCAAAAAAATTGATGATGTAGCAGAGAAAGAATTACTAAGCAATATCCCTGAGTAAGCAAGTGAGTAGGATCTCATGTGCAAGTGTAGAGTCTGGTCTCAGTACAGATACCAGAGCATTCACCCTCAGTTACAGAAGAAAACATATACAGTAAATGGGCAGAGATATAGGCACGTGGGCATAAGGTATATATTGGTGGAAGCCTTTACAAGTTATCTTCTGATTGGTTCCATTTTCTCAGTGAGGAAGAAATAAAACGCAAAGTAATCACCAAAGAGTTACGCCTCAACAACAGTTGTTGGAAGTATGTAGTAAGAGACCAAGACACAAAAGTCACCTAAGAAATTGGCAGAGTGTAGGACTGGGGTAATACTGTATGAAGGCCAGGTAGGATTAAGCACCCCTAATCCACACACAAATTGTTTCTAACAGTCCTTTCTATATTAAAATATGTACTATGGTCCTATTGCAAATATTCCCCCTTAGTTTATTCATTTCCCCATTTAGTATAATAAACCTTTCTTTTTGAGTCTCCCCAATAAAATCTTAATGATCTCTCTGTGGTTCTACTCTAGGGAAAATTCCGTCCTCACTTCAATATTATTTAAATATTATCTATGCATTTATTTCAATGCAACCTATATTTTCCTCTGAAATTGTCTGCTTCATTTTTAAGCATTTAAATCTTTAAACCATTTTGATATTACTCTGTTAAATTGCAAGACAGGAATTTTACTTTTTAATGGCCAATTAGGTACTCCTGAACAATTTAATATCCAATTCATACCTCTAATTAGTAATTTCACTTTTGTGTTATTTGAAAATTGTATTTCTACTTTATTAACTGCTTATCCAGGCAACAGTTCCACAGCTTAAATTACTACACCCCTGCAATATATAGAGATACTCTCTTTTCAGAATTCCTCTGGCTATTCTTATTTTTTCTTCTAGATTATTTTAGTCATGATGCCTAACACACTCAACTTCTAGTTAAATCTTCCCAACCCTCACCTCTGACCATGGAAGTAGCATTGAGCAGACACTGATAGGATCAGGGAGCATAATTTTGCCAGGGGTGGCCCATCTACTGCCTTCTGGACAATCAATAAAATGACAAAGCCTAAAGGGATCCATCCATTAGCGACGGATTAACTAAAATCAACCCAAAGCAGTTTAATTCAAGATTTGGAGTATGGAGTATGGGGACTAAGAGCAGGTAACCAGAAGCAAACAAAACAGATGCTTACAAAGATATATGGATGCCACAGAGGGAAAGAAAAAAGCACACAGCCAACCAGAGAAAGTACATAATCATAACTTTCTGATACTGGTTTTAAACCCTATATATTCAATACAATAAAGTTTTCTTGGGTGACCTGAGGTATTATTCTTTCTTGCAATAAAAACAGTCTACAACAAAATGAAACTTTAGAATCATTTGATTAAGTTCTCTTTCCATCACACTCCTCTCTACTAAACTAGATTTTAAACTACAACTACATAAAATTTATTGAGAAGAATTTTTTTTCTTTTGGAGACAGGGTCCCACTCTGTCACCCAGGCTGGAGTGCTGGAGTGCAGCCTTGATCTCCCCAGGCTCAAGTGATCCTTGCACCTCAGCCTCTGGAGTAGCTGGGACTACAGGCACGCACCACCATGCCCAGCTAATTTTTTTTTTTTTTTTTTTTTTGGAGAAGAAGTTTCACTGTTGTTGCCCTGGCTGGAGTGCAATGGTGCGATCTTGCCTCACTGCAACCTCCGCCTCCCAGGTTCAAGCAATTCTCCTGCCTCAACCTCCTGAATAGCTGGGATTACAGGCACCCGCCACCACACCTGGCTAATTTTTTATATTTTTAGTAAAAACGGGGTTTCACCATGTTGGCCAGGCTGGTCTCGAACTCCTGACCTTCAGGTGATCCACCCACCTCAGCCTCCCAAAGTGCTGGGATTATAGGCATGAGCCACTGCACCCAGCTGTAAGTATCTTTCAAAGGACTGTCTTTCTATATATTAAAATATTTGGGGGCCTGTAAAAAATTTTTTCTTCAAATAGGTCCTATACATTTGAAAAGTATTCTGTTTTCTTTTTTATTGTTGCATGAGATTTTTCTTCAATTTTCTAATTCTTAGCAGACATACCAATATTTCTCATAGTGAGCTGCATGAGAATATGCCTTGAGATATTCTGGAGGGAAAAGGGTTTCGTGTTTAAAGAATTTGGGGAAACTGATGCATAAAATATCTCTGGCTTAGAGATTCACAAAATACATTACCATATTAAAAATTGAGAAATTCCACAGGAATAAAAATTGTTTCAATTTAAGTTTCTGAACTTAATGGGGCATGGTCAAAGAGCACCTACTAACATCCCACGCAGCCATAACCAAGGATCACAGTTGTAAAACAATGGTATCCAAAAGTGAGTAGACATTTCTTGTATGCTTATTCAGTAGCTTTTAATTCCCTGAATAGACATTTTTGTTTGTATCTTTACCTCTAGTTTCAGACTTGGAACATATGACCAACTTTCAAGTCTAGGCCAAAAAGAGTTTTGCATTTCTCCTGGCCAGGGTTGACTGGTCAAGGGCTGAATGAGGCATTTTAAAATAGTATAATCATAGTGAACCTCAGTCCTTTTCCTGGGAATGCTAGGACAAAGATTTACCCTCTTTCTGGCTAGATTTGAATCTGGAGGGTTTCCAGGAACTGCTGGGACTCATACAATGCCTAAAAATGGGATTCACATAAAGGAAGCAGAACCACAAAATGGAGAATATGAAACGAATCTGTTCTACAAATATTTACTCAACAAATATTTACTAAGCACCTAATATGTGTAAGATAATATTCTAGGTGCTTAGCGTACTTCAATAAACAAGAGACCCAAACCACGGCCCTTATGGCATTTACATTCTAATGAGAAGAGAAAGAAAATGAATAATACACATAGTAAAGTATGTCAGACGCTGATAATGTTATGGAAATAATTAGGGCAGTGTAATGGGAATTGGAAGGAATAGGGTAGGCAGGGTAGGTGTCTCATCAGGAATATTAATACCTTGACTACAAGAAGATGAAGCAGATAGCCATGTGAATTATTTGTGGGATGAGTATTCCAGGTAAAGAAAACACTCATGCCAAGGCCCAAGACAAGAGTATACACAGTATCTGAGAAACAGCAAATAGACCAGTGTGGTTAGAGTCAAGGTAACAGAAAGAATAGTTACAGGTGATGATATCACACAGGTAACAACGATAGCCAGTCAAATGTAAAGTTTTAAACAGAAGAGTAACATGATTGGCTTTTATTTAAAAGTATCACTCTGGCTAGTAAATTGAGAATATTACACAGGGAACAAAGGTAGGCACAGAGATTAACATAATAATCCAGGTGAGAGACAATGGTGGTTCAGATAAGCAGTAAATGGTGGTTCAGATAAGCAGTAAATGGTGGTTCAGATAAGCAGTAGTAGCAGTAAAGGTCATGAGAAGTGGTCAGATTCTAGGTATACTTTAAGGGTGGAGCCAATAAAACATCCTAACTAATGAAACTGGAACATAACAAAAGAGAAGAGTCAGGATAACTCAAGAGTTTTTGACCTCAGCAACAAAAAGGATGAAGATATGCTTAACCGAAAGGGAGAATACTGAGGGCAGACTTCATTTTGGAAGAAGAAAAAAAGCTGTTTTAGACATGTTAAGTGTGAGATAGCTATCTGAATGGTGCTATGAAGCAGGCAGTTGGAAACTCCAGAACTCATGAGCGAGGTCTTGAGATATAAATTTAGGGTCCTCAGTGTTTAATTACTATTTAAGGCCTTGAGACTAGTTCAAATCATCAAGGGAGTGAGTGTGGGAAGAGAAGAGGAAGAACGAGGAAAGACATCCAAGAAGAAATGACGAGCATGATACGAAAATCAAGAGAGTGTGGGATCCTAGAGATCAAGTGAGGGAGTGCGCAAGTAGGAGAACCTCATAAACTGTGTCAAATACTAATAGATCAAGGAACCTGAAGACTGAGAACAGATTGTAGGGTTTGGCATCACAGATGTTCTTGACAAGGGAAGTTTCAGTGGACTGACTGAAGCAAAAGCCTGACTGGAGTAGACTTACAGGAGAATGAAAGGTGAGGAACTGGAGACAGTGACTACAGAAAACTTATCTATGGAATTTCGTCACACTGAGGATCAAAGTGATGTGGCAGGGGCTGGCAAGAGAAATGGAGAGTCAAGAAAAAGATTATGGTGATGTTCATTGAGCTCTGCATCAAGCTCCTTAATCTCTGGTTATATAAATTAATGGATTAGCTTTTATGCTTATGCTAGTTTTAGGTAGATTTTAATTCTAACTCTTCCTTACTGTTGATTTTCTAGTAGTTTTCTTGTACAAGATTAGTTAATAGTTTCTGGTTAGACTCTAATTCTAGAAAGAAAAATCATTTAAAATAGTATTTCACTACCTATAAACCATATATTACATTTACTGGTGATAGAGATAGAAACAAAGTGACTATATATTTAGAGTTTTTTTTTTTTTAAATGTGTGTTTTCTCTAGCTAAGTAAAAGCATAAGTATTTACCATCAGCTTTTTTCTTGTTTACAAATGATGGCCACCTTATCTTTCATCACACATTATTATTAGTTTTATAATTGCTCTTAGATGTAGTTTAATAGACACTTTCAAATCCATTCTAAACAATCATTTCTTTTTTAAATGAAAGTATAAGGGTAAAGTATTAAAAATTGAGTAGCAGCCTAAATTCATGATCCCAGGAAAGGCTCCAAAGACTATAAATATCTAATATAAATAGTAGACACTTAACATTTGCCCATAAGCGGTTTTATATTCACAACAGATGAACCAGAAATTCTAGGCATTTGAGTAAATATTGATTTATACTTCTGAAATATACAACTTAAGATAACTCAATCTTATACACTATTATGTTCACTTTCCCCTAAGAAGAAATGGAATTTCCTTCTGATAAGGATTAAGAGGACTCATTAGAGTGAGTTGATAGGAAGTGAGCCCACATCTGAGCATACTTGCTAGGAACGATGATCAGAGTGATTAGAGTGAAAACAGCTGTAAGTTAATGGACAATCCCTAACAAACACATAAATTGCAAATAAGCAAACATGTACAAATAGCTACTATCCTGGACTCTCATCCCTAAGTAAAAAACCTATAGGTTCAGAAGAAGAACTATTATGAATAGCAAGATTCATTTACTGGAGCTGACCCAGAAAAAAGGTTAAGCAAAAGTAGACTTCTTAGAATATGGTTCTCTAGGTCAGTCTATTTCTTTGTACTCTAGGAAGTACAAAGGGTCTCATCTCCTCATGAGTGCATCTTACCATGCTGAATATGCTAGTCTTTTAAACACCCATGAATTATTTTCAAACTATGTGGCCCCTAAATATAACTCAACTTCATCTGTGTTTAACCAAAGAAACAGCGATCCAACACAATGCTGGAGAAAAGCTTGCTGTGCTGTAATTAAGTATGGAACACTATTGTAATCGATGAAGAATTTCAGGAATTTTCAGCAATAGGTCTAATACACTGACATTACAGCCTAACCCCCCCTTCACTCTACAGATCAAACTGTTTTCTTCTGCTTTATAGATAATATTAGAAGGAAACTGGAGGGGATTTTGTGGGGTATAAGAGGCATATCTACAGACCTGAGGAAAATGGCAAAGTGAGGAGATGAACACACCAGACAACTAAGGAGGGGGCAGACAACAGTGGGCAAAACATGAGGAGAGACAACTGGGAGACTGACAAAGGCAACTTTCTATTAGAATTTGGCCTGGGCCAGTTTTCACCTAGGTAGGAGAATATTTTCTTTCTGCTTCTACTATTTCATCTTTCGGAAACCACAAAACTCTCCATTCAGAAAAATTTAGAGGTCTAGAAGCAAAGGTTATTTTCTAAAGTGTTTTTGCATTTCTTTCGTTCTTTTTTTTTTTTTTTTTTTTTTGGAAAGGTCATTTTCATCATGGGCACAGAGACAGGTGTTTAACCATCCATTTTTAGCCTTCATGGGCAGGTGAGGTACAAATAGCCAAGTATCTCCAATATACATATTCTCATTTCTTTCTCTTCTTTCCTCCAACCCTGGGTGCAAACGAATGCACTCTGTCTCTTACACATACATATTCATGTGTGAAAGTGTATGTATACACAAATTAGAGTATAAAAATCAACTGGAAAAGGAAATATCACCTTTAATTGAATCAGTATCTACAACTATAGCTTGCTATACAGCAAAAGTAGTATATTTTATAATGGACCTCAGCTGAAGAACTGAAATGGACTGGTGAACATCATTTTTTAAATGGTAAAATATTTATGTGAGGTAATTTCTCAAGCATCTAAAAAGAAAGAATGTGCCTATCCTCTAACTTTATATTGAAAATCTAATCTATGTGGGGCTATAAGAGATTTAACAAGCCACTATCATTAAGAACCACAATTTCATTTTAAGGTTATTGTTAGTTATTTATTTTAAAAAAAAAATTTTTTAGAGATAGGGTTTTGCTATGTTGCCCAGGTTGGTTGTTTTTTGTTTTTGTTTTTGTTTTTTTTAAAATTTTTTAGAGATGGGGTTTTGCTATGTGGCCCAGGCTGCTTTGGAACTCCTGGGCTCAACCAACTCTCATGCTCAGCCTCCCAAGTAGCTGGGACTACAGGTGTGCACCACTGCGCCCAGCTATAATTTTTTTTTTTTTTTTTGAGACGGAGTCTCGCTCTGTCGCCCAAGCTGGAGTGCAGTGGCGCGATCCTGGCTCACTGCAAGCTCCGCCTCCTGGGTTCACGCCATTCTCCTGCCTCAGCCTCCCGAGTAGCTGGAACTACAGGCGCCCGCCACCGCGCCCGGCTCATTTTTTGTATTTTTAGTAGAGACGGGGTTTCACCATGGTCTCGATCTCCTGACCTTGTGATCCGCCCGCCTCGGCCTCCCAAAGTGCTGGGATTACAGGCGTGAGCCACCGCGCCCGGCCTATAATTTCATTTTATACAGATTAAACACATTTCAGAGGTTTAATCTATAAAGCATAACTGGGGTTAAAGAAGCATAACTGGGGTAAAACTAGAAGCTAGGTGAAACACTAGATTGGAAAGCAAAGTGAAAGGAAGCTGCAGACTTAGAAAGGCTAAAATAGATTACTCATGAGGTAGTAAAAGCTCCAGCTTCTTTATTCTGGAAACACTAAGTTAAATGTCATTCTCCAATTCTGATGTAGCAAACCTAGATAATATGGTGGGAAAGTGTGAAATATGAGAAAAAAATCACATACATAAATATAATCTTAGACTTGAAATTGACTTCAAAAGAACTCCACGATCTACACAGGCATAAGGAAATTATACACAAATATACCAATAATAAATACAAACAAATGGCCTGATTTACTTATCTAAAGTAATCTAGATAAATTCTAGAAAAAATTCTGAAGTAAAAATATAAGTTAGCGTATTAAGACTATCTGGTAAATAGTAATATACTATCTCTGCTAAAGAGGAAGTTAACAATTCATATCCTGAGTGAACCAGAAAACCTGAATTTCCTAAAATTCTAGATGGATGAAACTGCAATGTGGCAAATTAAATATTGTTACAGCTCAGTTCTCTTGGCGGAGCTTTAACACAATTCTCAATGCAGTCATCAGATTTTCTTAAACCTAACCCACCTACCCTGAGTTGAATGATTGCTTCTTAGCTATACACTATAGTCCTCTCAAAATAATCTAAAGTAAAGCACTAAAGACAAATATTTTCTTCATTCAATAGCAATTGTTTCATAATTTAACTATTGAACCTATTAAGATTTTGACTGTCACTATGCAACGTGGCAAAATGCCCTTCTGTCAGAGACCCTTATGTAAACTTTGTTACATAACTGCTGTACATATTTATGGAATATATATTCTTGTACATGCATACAATGTGCAATGATTAAATTAGGGTAACTAGGATATCCATCACCTCAAATATTTATCATTTCTTTGTGCTAGGAACACATCATATCTTCTCTTCTGGCTATTTTGAAATACATTAATAAATTCTTATTAACTATAGTCTCCCTCTGGTAACCACCATTTTAGTCTCTACCTCCATGAGATCAATTGTTTTTAGCTCTCACATATAAGTGAGAACACGAAATATTTCTCTCTCTGTGGTTAATATGAATTTTGAAGAAACAAACAAATATGAACACATTTCTCATAGAATAAATTAGTGAAGAGGAGGAGAGGCAAGACACAGTGATTACTCTTAAAAGTTGTCCGTGTTGGCAGTAAAATTTAGGCTTAAATGTGTTGGGTAAAATTTCAATAGTAACTACTTAGAGAAATAGAAGGTAGAACTCCCAAATCATTAGAAAATAAAAGAGAAACAAAGTATAATTAATATCACAGAGGTCAGAAAAAAATGACAAAGAGACAACAAATTAAGATGGTAGAACAAAGACCAAATGTAACATTAGCATAAAAATGAGAGTAAGTTAAATTTTAAGACTAGAGTTTTTAAAAAGCCAGCTACATGCTATTTGTAAGAGAAATCTACCACAATGAGATGTCACTAGGATGACTATATTAAAAAAGACATACAATAACAAGTGTTGGTAAGGATGTGGAGAGAAATGAGAATCCTCATAAATTACTAGTGGGAATATAAATGGTACAGTTGCTTTAGAAAACAGTCTGGCAGTTCTTCAAAGGTTAAACAAAGTTACCATATGAGCCAGCATTTCTAGTTCTAGATATTTAACCAAAAGAACTGAAAATGTATATCCACACAAAAAATTATACACGAATATTCATATTAGCCAAAAAGTGGAGACAACTCAGATGCCCATCAACTGATGAATGTATAAACAAAATGTGGTATATCCATATAACAGAATATTACTTGGCCATTAAAAAGAAAGTTTTGGCACATACAACTTTATGAACTTGAAAACATCATTCTAAATGGAAAAAGCCAGTCACAGAAGGTAATATACCATACAATTCCATTTATATGAAATGTCCAAAATAGGAAAATCTATAAAGACAGAGGCGGTATTAGTAGTTTCAGGGGATGATGGGAAGAGGTGGGACTAAAGAGTGATTGATAAAGGGTAGAGAGTCTCTTTTCTGGGTGATGGAAATGTTCTAAAATGGACAGTGATGATGGCTGCACAACTCTGTGGATATAGTAAAACCAATGAATTGTATACTTTAAAGGAATATATTTTATGGTATATGAATTGTATGTCAATAAAGCTATTTTTAAAACAAAAATCATAAAGAACCCAAAAATAACTACCACAAAAGGTTGAAAACAAAAGAACAAAGTTTATGTCCAGGCTGAAAACAAAAGAACAAAGTTTATGTCAGACAAATGCTAACAAAAAGCTTAAAAAAAAAAAGGATAATAATACAAAACATGGTAGACTTCAAAGGGCAAAAGTCTAAAAACAGAAAAAAAAAATTATCATTTTAGCTTTCCCCCTAAGATCGAAATCAAAGAGGGGTCGGGCAGAGTGGCTCACACCTGTAATCCCAGCTATTTGGGTGGGCAAGGCAGGCGGATCACTTGAGGCTAGGAGTTCAAGACCAGCCTGGCCAACATGGTGAAACCCCATCTCTATTAAAATACGAAAACTAGCTGGGTGTGGTGGTGTGCACCTGTAGTCCCAGCTACTCAGAAGGCTGAGGCAGGAAGATCACTTGAGTCCAGGAGGCGGATGTTGCAATGAGCTGAGACCGTGCTACTATACTCCAGCCTGGGCAACAGAATGAGACCCCGTCTCAAAAAAAAAAGAAATAAAAATCAAAGAAGAATGTTCACTGTCACCACTATTATTCAACCCTCTATTAGAGTCATAAAGCAATAAGGCAAAGTAAATAAATGGAAAGCAGCAGGCAGATGGTAAAGGAAGAAATAAAAACTGTCCGTTTGCAGAAAACAAGGTAGTCTACGAAGAAACACCCCTCAAATTGACAAAAAACTTCCTAGAACTAAAAGTGAGCTGAGCAAGGTCACAAGATATAATCACTCAGAAAAAACCCAAAATATTTAAGTATAGATCTAACAAAACAAGTGTGGGAACTATCTACTGAAAACTATAAAATGCTGATGAATAAAATTTTAAAAAGATCTAAACAAAAGGCAAGACATACCATGTTCATATACTGGAAGGCTCAAAATAGAAAAATTATTAATCATCCCTAAATTGATATGCAGGTTTAACGCAATTCCTATCAAAATCCCAGCAAGATTATTTGTAGAGAAAGAGAAGATAATTCTAAAATTTATATGGAAAGGCAAAAGAACTGGAAGAATATTTAAATGAAGTAAAAGCAATTACTCCACCTAATTTTATGACTTATTACAGAGTCTGACACAGTAATCAAGACCATGTAGTAATGGTGGGCGACAGAAACACTGATCAATGGAACAGAACAGAGGACCCAGAAAGAGACCCACATAGGTATGGACAATGATTTCTGATAAAGATGCAAAAGTAATTCAATGGAGGAGGATGGCCTTTTCAACAAAGGCCTAAGAACAGTTAGATCTCCATAAATGAATCTCAATCTCAATCTCATACCTTATATATAAAAAGTAGTAACAAATGGATCACAGATTTAAAGGTAAAATGTGAAAATATAAATTCTCGGGGGGAAAAAATAAATCTTCCAAATCTAAAGTCAGGCAGAGAGATTTTTGACTTGGCTGGGCACTATGGCTCACGCCCACAATTTCAGTGTTTTGGGAGGCTGAGGTGGGAGGATCACTTGAGGCCAGGAGTATGAGACCAGCTTGGGCAACAGAGTGAGATCCCATCTCTACAAAAAGTAAAAAATAAATTAGTTGGGCACGGTGGCACACCCCTGTAGTCTCAACTACTCAGAAGGCTGAGGCCGGAGGATTGCCTGAGCCCAGGAGTTCAAAGTTGCAGTGAGCTATGACCACATGCCACTGCATTCCAGCCTGGGTGACAGAGCAAGTCAAAAAAGCGGGGTGAGTGTGCAAGTGGGGCTCTTAGACTAGAAACCAAAAACACAAATCTAACAAAGAAATCAATAAATTAGACTTCCTCAAAATTAAAGATTTTGTTCTGTGTTAAAAAATCCTATTAAGAAGACAAGCCAGGCGCAGTGGCATGCATCTGTAGTTCCAGCTACTCGGGAGGCTAAGGCAGGAGGGCTACTCGAACCCAGGAATTTGAGATTAAGGTAAACTATAATCACTCTTGTGAATAGCCACCGCACTGCAGCCTGAGCAACACAGTGAGACCCCATGTCAACAACAAACAAGGAAACAAACAAACAAGACAAGCGACACCACGAGAGAAAAGATCTGCAAACCACAAACCCAACGAAGGACTAGAATCTAGAATCTAGAAAGAACTCTGAAAACTCATTAGTTAAAAACAAAACAAAACAAAACAAAAAACACTGCAATTAGAAGAGACTAAAGACATAAAAAGATATTTCACTGAAGAGGATATTCAGATGGCAAATAAACAAATAAAAGGATGTTCAACATCATTAGCTACTAGGGAAATGCAAATCAAAACCACAATGAAGGCCAGCCATGGTGGCTCACACCTGTAATCCTAGCACTTTGGGAGGTTGAGGGGATAAGATCACTTGACTCCAGGAGTTTGAGACCAGCCTGGCCAACATGGTGAAACCCTGTCTCTACAGAAAACACAAAGAATTAGCCAGGTGTGGTGGTGCGTGCCTGTAGTCCTAACTACCTGGGAGGCTTGAGAGGTGAGAGGATCACCTGAGCCAGGGAGGTTGAGGTTGCACGGAACCATGATCGTGCCACTGCCCTCCACCCTGGGTGACAGAGTGAGACCTTGTCTCAAATAAAACAAAACAAAACAAAAACAACAAAACACAAAGAGATATCACTATATTCCTATCAAAATGGCAAAACTAAAAAATAGTGATAACACCAAATGCTGACAAGGATGCAGAAACACTGGATCATTCATACATGTCTGCTAGGAATGTAAAATGATACAGTCACTCTGGAAAATAATTTTGCAGACCTTTTAAAACTAAAACTAGAACTAAAACTACCATACAGTCCAGCAACTGATAACTCTTGGGCATTTACCCCAGAGATATAAAAACTTATTTTCGTACATAAAATTGTATATGAATATTCATAGCAACTTTATTCATTAACAGCCAAACACAGAAAACTATGTGAATGTTCTTCAGTGGGTAAATGTTTAAACAAATGAAAGTACATTATATGGTAGAATACTTCTCAGCCTCTCAAAAAAGGAACAAACTACTGATATACACAGCAACTTGGATGAACCTCTGGGGCTAGAGAGAGTGGGTGAGTTTATCAAAAGGTTAGCAAGACTGAGTCTCGTGGGTGACAGGACAGTTAAGTATCTTTTATTGTGGTGGTAGTTACGTGTGATAAATTTGCACAGAGCTACAAATACACACATGAGTGCAAATACAACTAATAAAAGCTGAAAAGCTCTGTGTACTGTACCAATGTTATGTCCTAGTTTGGATACTGCACTATATTAAGAAAGATGTTAACAATGGAGAAGGCTAGGTGACGGGTACACAGGATGTTCCTATACATTTCTCAACTTCCTACAAATCTATAATTATTTCAAAATCAAAAGGTGGTTTGTTTTTTTTCCCAAAGAAATACAAGCTACAGACTGGAAGAAAATATTTGCAAACTACATGTCTGACTAAAACTAGTATCTACAACATACAAAGGAACTCTCAAAAGTCAATAGTATAAAAGCAAGTAATTCAATTAAAGAATGAGAAAAATATGCACAGACATTTCACCAAAGAGTATAAGTATGTGGACAGATGGCAAATAAGTATGTGGAAAGATGTTCAACATCATTAGTCATTAGGAAAATGTAAGTTAAAACCAAAATGAGTTATCGCTACATACATACTTAAACACCCAAAAATAAAAAAGTGATAATAACAAATATGCTGGCAAAGATAGAGAAAAACTGGACCTCTCATACAATACCAGAAGAAAGAGAAAGTGGTACAGCCACTCAGGGAGACAACTTGGTATTTTCTCCCAAAAAAAAAAAAAAAAAAAAAAAAAAAAAAACCCATATACTTACACATATGACCCAGCAATTCCATTCCTGGGCATGTATTTGGAGAAGAAAAAAAAACTTATGTCCATGCAAGCGCCTGTACATGAATACTCAAGATAACATTATTTGTGATAGCCAAAAACTGCAAACAACCAAAATGCTCTTAAATAGGCTGAATAGTTAGAGAAACTGTGATATATCCATACCATGAATTACTACTCAGCAATAAAAAGGAACTGATAGCTAACATGCAACACCAATAATAAAAAACACTCAAAAGACAATCACAAGGGAAAAAGTAGTCACAATTTATATCACAAAGTGCTAAATTTCTTAAGTCTATAAATCAGAGTGAAAAAGCCCAACCACCAAATTTTAAAATGAAAAGTTCAAAGAACTTTGAACAGTTAAAATATATATATATACACACACACACATATATATATATAGAGAGAGAGAGAGAGAGAGAGAGAGAGAGAGTCACCCCCCAGCCTGGGTGACAAGAGTAAAACTCCGTCTCATAAATAAATAAAATAACAATATGCTTGTATAATAAAAAAAATACATATTTTTAAAAAACAACAAAAAACTTCACCCTCACCCATAAGAGAAGCGCAAGTTAAAACTATGATGAGTTATAAATTTTCAGCTGATAATTTGGAACGATCAAAAAGTTTAATAACACATTGTATCGTTGAAGGCACAGGAGGAAAAAACAGTCTCTTACAGAGCCTGTAAGATTACAAATTAGCACACACACCTTTCTCTAGAGGGAAATTTGGCAACATCTACAAAAAATATTTAGATGCGCTTTCTATTTCTAGGAATTATAAAACTACTGGCTATATTTAGACAAGTGCATAGTGATATATATTCACAGAATATTCTCTACAGCAATGTTTTCAACAGCAAGAAACTACCCAAATGTCAACCAACAGGGGAATATTTAATAACAGAATCCAACGAATCAACTGCCTACTAAGTAGCTGCTAAAAAAGAATGAGGCAAATATGTTTGTTTGTATGTGCAGGAACTATCTCAGTAAAGATATAAAAAGAACTGAAAGCAACACCTGTGATTGAAATAAGGGTGAGAGAGGGACTTCCTTTTCATTACAAACCTTTTTGTAACTTTTGATTTTTGTATATCAATGTATTACCTATTTAAAAATTTAAAAACAATCAAAAATTAAATATAATTGACCTTTGAACTACACAGATTTGAACTGTGTGGGTCCATTTATACACAGATTTTCTTCCACCTCTGCCACCTCTTAGACAGTAAGATGAAAATCCTTCTATTACTCCTCCCCTTTAGCCTACTCAATGCAAACATAACAAGTATGAAAACCTTTAAAATGATCCACTTACAGAATAGTAAATATATTTTCTTTCCTTATGATTTTCTTAGTAACGGTTTCTTTTCTCTAGCTTACTGTACTATAAGAATACAGTACACAATACATATACAAAATATGTGTTAATCAACTGTTTATGTTATTGGTAAGGCTTCTGGTAAACAGTAGGTTATAGTAAAGTTTTGGGGACGTCAAAAGTTACATGTGAATTTTTTACTGTTTTTGTTGCGGGGGTGGCATCCCAATCCCCTTGTTGTTCAAGGGTCAGCTGTACAATAATTCCATGTTAGCAGAAAAGTATACAATTAGACCAATGGAACAGAATAAGATCTAGAATAACATTCAAAGGAAGTTTTGGGAAAAAAATAAAATTAGAGCCCTATACTCATGTAAATAAAAATAAAATCCAGAATTGATTAAAAACCCCACAAATGTCGGAACTGGAAAATGTTTTTTACTCCTCTAGGAGGCAGGATAGGTCACCTGGAATCAAACAAAATCCAACAGCTGCTGGTTTAATATATGAAAAGCAATCAGTGTTATACACCATATTAATAGAATAATGGGAAAAACTATACAATCATCTCATCAGATGCTGAAAAAGCATTTAATAAATTACAACATGCAGGCCGGGCGCGGTGGTTCACACCTGTAATCCCAGCACTTTGGGAGGCCAAGGCAGGTGGATCACCTGAGCTCAGGAGTTCGACACCAGCCTGGCCAATGCAGAGAAACCCCATCTCTACTAAAAATACGAAAATTAGCCGGACGTGGTGGTGCGCGCCTGTAGTCCCAGCTACTCGGGAGGCTAAGGCAGAAGAATGGCTTGAACCCGGGAGGTGGAGGTTGCTGTGAGCTGAGATCATGCCATTGCACTCCAGCCTAGGTGACAAGAGTAAAACTCTGTCTCAAAAATAAATAATTAATTACAACATGCTTTTATAATTAAAAAACTCAACAGGAAGGGCATCTATGAAAGACTCCAAAGTTAACATTATACTTAAGGGTGAAAGACAAGATGCTTTTCCTAAGGAACAAGAAAAGAATGTCTACACTTCAAATTTAATAGCATATGAAAAGAGTTTTATATAATGATCAAGTGGGATTTATTCCTGGAATGCAAGGATGGCTCAGTGTATGAAATTCAATATAATACATCACATTAACAGAATGAAAAAAACATTGTTCAAATGTCCATAATACTCAAAGCAATCTACAGATTTAATGTAATCTTTATCAAAATCTCAATGGTATCTTTTACGGAAATAGTAAAAAAAATCCTAAAGTTCATACAAAATCTCAAGGGACTCCCAAAAGCAAAAACAATCTTGAAAAAGAACAAAACTGCAAGCCTCACACTTCCTGATTTCAAAACATATTACAAAGCTACAGTAATCGAAACAGTGTGGTCTTGCCATAAAGACATATAGACCAATGGAACAGAATAGTGAGCCCAGAAACAAACCCTCACTCATATATAGTCAAATGATCTCTGACAAGGCTGTCAAATCACACAATGGAAAAAGGACAGTCTTCAATTTTTATTCAAAAATACAGTTTCAAAATAAACATTTTAAATAAAATTCTAGGAACTGCAGATTATCCTGAAAGGACATACAGAGATAATAAACTAATTTATTTGTTTTTCAACGATTCAGGCTTTTTATTTTCACCTATCTTAAAGTGATTTAATTCTAGTACTACATCCAACATCCAGTTTCTTTTGTACTGTAATATGTCCATATTTGGCACATCTAAAGCTTACTTACATTTCAGTTTTAATAAATTTAGCCAAGAGTAGTGCCAAAGAATTACAATAACTAATCTCTGCCCAGAGCTATTGGGGTCTGCCGCAAGCACTGTCAGGAATGAAGCAAAGAAAAAGAACGGGCCAGGCATGGTGGCTCACGCCTGGAATCCCAGCACTTTGGGAGGCCGAGGGGGCAGACTGCCTTAGCTCAGGATTTCGGGACCAGCCTGGGCAACACGGTGAAACTCCGTCTCTACTAAAATACAAAAAATGAGCCAGGCATGGCAGTGGGCACCTGTAGTCCCAGCTACTTGGGAGGCTGAGGCAGGAGAATCGCTTGAACCCGGGAGGCGGAAGTTGCAGTGAGCCGAGATCCC
>NW_012100320.1:6668624-6737489 GCF_000951045.1 Mandrillus leucophaeus | reverse complement strand
GAGAATGGCGTGAACCCAGGAGGCGAAGCTTACAGTGAGCCGAGATCGCGCCACTGCACTCCAGCCTGGGCGACAGAGCGAGACTCCGTCTCAAAAAAAAAAAAAAAAAAAAAAAAAGCAGAGTACGATGAATCACAAAACCTTTGAATGCTCTTTCTAATACTTATCAGAGCCTGCGTCCTTGAATTTGCATCACCTGATCTCCAGGCACTGGCTATTAGGCATGTGGAAAAAGGGAAACTCAATTATAAAAAATGAGAAAAGAAGAAAACTGTGAAATATAATCTGATGTCAGAGGAGCCCTTCACAGAAAACACTGGTAACCAATGTTATTAAGACATAGCAGAAACCTTAACCGCACTGCACAAAACATGATGGATCATTTTAACTATTTAGGAGTGTTAAAGCACCTTGTTCCCTTTTTTCCTAAAGCAAAACCCGAGTTTACATAAATATATATATATTTCAAATATTTTCTATAAGTTATTTCTACATCTTCTCAAGCCTAAAAGAGTTGTAAATATCTACAAAGAAATATTCTACTTTCAATAGGAAAAAGGGTCAATCTAGTTTTTTTAAATACTAAGACTACACACCCAGCACATCTAGGTTGCCGGTCTTCTCCAGAATTATTGGTATACTGTCCCATGTCAAGTAAGAACAACTGTACCTTTAACAGAGCACTGGAAAATTCAAATATATATAGCCCAGAAAATAGACATTCTTGGTGTTTAATGGAAAAGACTGTTTCATGAACACCAAAATTTAATAGAAGCCAGGCTTAAAAATGAGAAAAATAAAACATGGTTTGTTTAATCACAAATTGAAGGACACCCATGTGGTCAATTTAAATGTTTCTCAATGTTTCAGATTCTTCAGTCTGTAGCATCCAAACACTTTCCAAACAATATTAGGACACTTTCAGAATTTAGGAGGACCAAGAAAAGGCAGTGATCTTTACAGATAATTTCAAAATTTTAAATAATTTTTGGTGAAAAACAGAGACTTAAGGAAAAATGCCTAGGAAATTATTTCATTTTTGTACTCATTATTTACTGTCACTGCGCTCAATGAGAAAAGAAACTGAAGTTCTAAAAGAGACTATAAACATACAACTGTATGATAAAAAACTTAATTTGCTTCTCTACTTTTCCCAATCCTTCCCCTCATTATAACCCTCTCAAAGGGGTACAAGGGAGCTAAATGATTTCTTTTAAAACGCAACCACAATTATGATCCATGTTGTGCCCCCACAAAATAAACCACTTAAATTATTCTCAGGCAAGAAAACAAAAGAACTAATTTCAATGCCTTCAGGGAGTTTAAGAAGAATGGCGCAAAAGAAATTCAGTAGAAGCCCTCTTAACCCATACTATGATTAACTGATGCTCTCCATTCCCTTTATAGAACATCCAGACCAATGCCCTACCAAGCTAACTGCTTGTGGCCAGTAGACAACTCTACAGTGCTTCTGCACAATTCTGCTCACACCATGTCATGTGCTTACCAAGAACCAGAGGTTTATTCTCAAACTTGCTTATGTTAGTTGCACTGGTAATTGTAATTACAAAACTGAATTAAATATTACAAAAACTGCTAAAACGCTGTAAAAAGAAAGTTGCTGTTTTCATGAAAACTAAGTTAAATGCTCTGGAAAAACCTGATAAAGCCAAGTTGCTTTTTAAAAAATGCCATTGAAGACAACTATAAAAGATTTTTCCCCATTCGCAACAGATTCTATACTCAAATTTTATCTTCATAAAAGCCTTTAAATCATCTTGCTATAATCTAAATCTGGGAAGTCATCAGTCTCAAAGAAAAGGCCTTGACCTACATCAAAGACTGGCAAATAAATATACATTAAAGCAAGATGTTTAACTTATGTATCTTTTTTTTTTTAATCAATTCACTACTGGTTTCAACTAGATTGGCTAAAAGGAGTATCTTAATCCATTCGGGCAGCTATAACAAAATACCTCAGACTGGATAATTTATAAACAACAGAAATTTATTTCTCACAGTTCTGGAAGCTGGGAAGTCCAAGACAAAGGCATCTGCAGATTTTGTGTCTGGTGAGACCTGTTCCTCATAGACAGCACCTTTTAGCTGTGTCCTCACAGGGTGAAAGGGGGCAAACAAGTTCCTTGGAGCCTCTTTTATAAGAGCCGTTAATCTCATCCATAAGGACTGTGACCTCATTACCTAATCACCTGCTAAAGGCCCCACCTCTTAATACTATTGCACTGGGAATTACATTTCAACATACGAATTTGAGACGGACACATTCAGACCACAGCAAGGACGTATTTTATCCTTCAGTAATCAAGTAGAAGAACATTGAATTAGAACATTAGAAATAACACTCGTAATCAGCTGGGTGCGGTGGCTCACACCAGTAATCCTAGCACTTTGGGAGGCTGAGGTTGGTGGACTGCTTTGAGATCAACAGTTCAAGACAAGCCTGGCCAACATGGCAAAACTCCATCTCTACAAAAAATACACAAATGAGCCGGGCATGGTCATTCCTGCCTGTCGTCCCAGCTACTCAGGAGGCGAGGTGGGAGGATCGCTTGAGCCAGGAAGCTGACGTTGCAGTGAGCCAAGAACGTGCCACTGCACTCTAGCCTGGGCAACAGAGCAAGACCATCTCAGAAAAAAAAATAAAATAAAATAACACTCATAGTCAATAATTATTATGCCTCATACCAATCAATGATAAATCTCTAATCAATAAATACATATGATGGGAACTTATTCAGATATACTGCCTAAGATCTTTAAAAACTTTAAAAACTTCAATAAATACATATGATGGGAACTTATTCAGATATACCGCCTAAGATCTTTAAAAACTTGAAAAGACATCACCTGAGAAGGTAAAATTTGACTTCAATCTGATATAAAGCAAACAAGATGAGTCACCATACTTTTAGATGACTACAGATGGCTGACTTAACAATTTTCCGACTTTATGGTGGTAGGAAAACAATAGGTGTTCAGTAGAAATTACTTCGAGTACCTACACAACCATTCTGTTGGTAACAAAACCATTCTGTTTTTCACTTCAGTACGATATTCAATAAATTACATGAGCTATTCAATACTTAATTATGAAACAGGACTTGTGTTAGATGTTATGTCAGCTAATGTAAGTGTTTCAGGCACATTTAAGGTAAGTTAAGCTAACCCATCATGTTTGGTAGGTTAAGTGTATTAAGTGCATTTCTGTCTTAGGATACTTTCAATTTATGATGGATTTACTAGGACATAACCACAGGAGTATCTGTAGACCAAATGAACGCAAAGCTGTCTGTTCTATACATGTTGGCCTTTGAAATAAGTAAAAATATTAAAAATATTTAAAAGCACTATGTTAAAAATGTATTTTCTATTTGAAAATTTACCTGAGTCAAGGAAGATATAAATAGCTAAACGAGTAACAAATATAAATCTATTAATAGATTTGTTTATACTTAAGTCTGATTCAAATCAAATACTGTATCCTAAAGAACTAGTATTTTGTTCACCATGAAAGTATTCTGTTTTTGCCATTATGTTCTAACAAAGCCAATTTAAACAATAGCTATAAACAATATTATAAACTATTTTGAATGATATAGGTATTATTAAAAGATTGAGAGGAAATATCAAATAATTATCTTGTCCCTGAATGGACAAGATATTTTAATCCAAAATTATTTTTCCTTTTTATTTTCATAATTATGTACATTTCATAGCTCATCAACACCAATATTGGCACACTAAGCAATAAGGTATTTCAAACAAAGTACCCCTTAACACAGGTGCTCAACATACTATCAAAATTAAAATTTTCTTCCATTATTTATATGGATCCATAATATATGCAGCTGCCGGGTTAAATAAGCTAGTGAGGGTCTCCTCTCCTTCAAAATGAATCCAGAAATACACACACACACACACACACACAAACACACAAACACACACACACCCATAAATGACTAACAAATGGAACACCACAGAAGTATTCTTAAAGTTTATCTGTAAAGTAAGCACATAATTTCTGTGGATTCTACATCAAACACGACATTTTTGTAATTAGCGGAAAAAAATTTTAATTAAGTATATTAAATTTCAAAGACATCAATTAACCTAACAGATGACAGGATAGGGCAATAAGAGGAAGAATACCATTTTTCCCTACTCTATTTCCCATCCCTATCATAGCCACTGTTTGTAATGAGACAGTGTGGTATGGCTCAGCTGTGTTTGCAAGGTAAAATGGTTAAAATCCACTGAATTAAAATGAAATAAAAGATTCCATCTATTGCATTAAAACTAGTTGAAGAGCTAATAAATGTTTACTGAACAACAACCATGTAACAGGTTCATATCTAGCTATTATGGGGATTTATAGATAAATGCCTCAGAAGCCTTATCATTTTTAACAAAACAAAAACACTTAATAAGAGGTAAATTAAGTGTTATGACAGACTGGGCAACATGATGAGACCTCATCTCTACAAAAAATAAAAACAAAAATTAGCCAGGTGTGGTGGCACACACCTGTGGTCTCAACTACTTGGGAGGCTAAGGTGGGAAAACTGCATGAGCCTGGGAGGTTAAGGCCACAGCAAACCAAGATCTCACCACCGCATTCTAGCCTGGGTGACAGAGCGAGATCCTGTCTCAAAAAATAAACAAACAAACAAACAAATAAATAAATAATGATAATAAAATATTCAAGTTGGGTGTGGTGAGAATGAGGCCAAGGTGAGAAGATCACTTGAGTGTAGGAGTTCAAGACCAGCCTGGGCGACACGATGAGACCCTGTCTCTACTAAATATACTAAAATTAGCCAGTTATAGTGGCACACGTCTGTAGTCTCAGCTACCGGGGAGGCTGAGGTGGGAGAATTGTTTCAGCCCGAAAGACAGAGGTTGCAGTGAGCTGAGATTGCACCACTGCGCTCCAGCCTGGGCAACAGAGCAAGACCCTGTCTCAAATAATAAAATAAAATAAAATAAAATTTTAAAAATAAATGTTATGAGGCCGGGAGCAGTGGCTCACACCTGTAATCCTAGAACTTTGGGAGGCAGAGGTGGGCGGATCAACTAAGGAGTTCAAGACCAGGCTGGCCAGCATGGTGAAACCCTATCTCTACTAAAAATAAAAAATTAGCTGGGCATGGTAGCACGTGCCTGTACGTCCCAGCCACATGGGAGGATGAGGCATGAGAATCGCTTGAACCCAGTGGGGCGGAGGTTGCAGTGAGCCCAGATTGTGCCACTGCACTCCAGCCTGGGCTACAGAGTGGGGCTCTGTTTCAAAAAATTAAAAATAAAAATAAAAAATAAATGTTATGAAAGCATGTGGAGAAAGTGAAATTGATTCTGGCTGTGGAAGAAATATACAGATGAAAGGAGGAAAGCCTAGAAAGATAAATGAAAAAGGTTAAAGAAAAAGAGCATCTGAAATAAGCCTCATAGAAAAAAACAGAATTGAGATAATGACAGGCAAAAGTAAACAATAAATTAAATATCTTACTTTACAACAACCTTTTACTTCACCTCTCAATTCTTACAGTTAATTATGGACAATGAAAAGAATACTTTAATTATGGCTCCAAAATAAAGGCCTTAGAATTATTTTAAATTGATTTAAAGAAATAACAAAATGATTGTAAGAATGAATGAGAATTATCTAAAAAAATGGGAATTATCAGAACTACTGTTTCCATTTTAGTTAGAAATACAAACCATGCATGAAAACATTCAGTTTACATTTGAACCATCTTAAAATTTCTTTAAATCTGGTGCTTAAGACCACAACAGAAGGGAAAAAATGAAAAACTAAATGTGCCTGTCCCATTCTGGACTCAGTGATAGCTGTGATCAACTAGCCAGCTGGTGTTCGAAACTATGTTTTTAAAAACTTGATTTTAAATGTATGTATGTTTAGAAAGAAAGAGAATGCTGGAAGCTATTAAATTTTTCAGAAACCATGGTTTTCTAAAAGATTTAAAACAAATGAAGCACTGGCAAAAATAATCATTTAGGAAACTAAGTTCTGTGACAAATGTAGCCACTTCATTTACTGAAGTACAGAAAAAGTCTTAATAATGTTAAAGAATCTATAAAAACAGAGCCTTAAAATATACTCATTCTAAATAAACCCTGAAGACTAATTACATAAAATCTTTTTTCAATAAATAGTTTTCACATTCACTAAGCATTCCCCTGCAACAAATATTTATTGAGCCAATAAACTTCCACAGATTACTTTCTGGTGAGATCTTTTTATGCATATTCAAATTGGTTTGTTTTTAATTCTATAACAATGAGATACTGAAAATCTATTTACATATCACTAAGCAATTCTACACCACCTATTCATTTGGTGACTTTCTGTGAATACATACCACAAACAGCAGATTTATTCATGGAAACTGGCATTCAAATCAAATTATCCGTCAATTATTGTTATTTGTGACAGTTATATTCTATAAAATCACCACAAACACTGAATTTGTGAATATATAATTGCTGCTACTAGGGGAAGTACAAGGTTAGGTTCCTGCAAGCCCCTGGTCACAACATTTTCATCAACTGATCAATACATAACACATATGTACACATACATATATGTACACATACAGACCATATATAGAGATATAGATAGATTCAGATATGGCCTTTAATTTAAAATGGGAGATATATATATATATCTCAGACAGACAAGAAAAGATGCTTATGATATATTATTAAGGGGAAAAAAGGGAAGTTAAACAATACTATGTATATGATTCCTTCTGTAAAAAACAAGAAACAACTTGCTTGTACTATATATGCATACACACTAAACAGCTAACAAAGAAGGGACTTTGGCAATTCCATTTTTTACAATGAGCATGTATCAGTTTTATAAGCATACAGTAGATTCTCAAAAAATGTTTTCTTATTATGGCCACTTAAAAAATGAAATAATGTGATACAAAACTCATGTTGTTTCAAAAGATTCCTATAATCTTCATGTATTCAGGTAAATTCTGCTACATATAATTAAGAACAAACACCTCATATTTCAAAGATAGAATTTCAGTAAAACATTTTCAAAATGTTCTCAAAAATTCGCAAAAAATGTTCTCAACACTTGCCAATCCCCCAAACTGAAACATTCAATGATTTGTAACAGGGATTCACAAGCTTTCACTATACGGGTAAATATTTTGCGCTTTGCGGGCACAGATGGTCTCTGTACATATTCTTTGTTTTTCTTTCTTTCTTTCTTTCTTTTTTAATAACTCTTTAGGAATATTTTTCAGATTTCTTAGCTCAGAATCACACAAAAACAGGTCACAGACTGGATTTAGCTTGCCAGCCATAGTATGCCAACAAACCAGCATTTAGAAGTCTGATATTTTAAATATATTACACCAAAGGCATCAGAGGTCACAACAGTTGAGTTTTATTCTACATTAAGTAAATAAGGTAGCATTATACCAATTAAAATTACAAGTTAATATATTGAATTCTATATGCTAGACTACAAATCAAATGATGTAACACAGCAAAATAAATTTCAAGCATTTATATTATATAACTGTAATCAAGAGTGTGCATGTGAATGCTTATAAAGCATGCACTTCTCCACTTGAAAAAAATCAGCTGAAATTTAACTACCACACACATCAAAGCTCAAGTCTCCTTTTACAATCATTAAAACCATTCACTCATTTAAATAATCAAAACTAGTAAGTGACTTGTTTTAGAGATCATCAATCCCTGAAAATTAAGAACTAATCAGAGACTTGTAGTGACTTACTCGCTTTTAATTTTCTAATTTATAAGAGATATTGTAAAATATTAATCAATCTTCTAAAAGACTCCTCTTTGGAAGTTTATATTCTTGAAACTTTTTAATATTTACTGTGTCAGTAACCATCAATATACTACCTTTTTTCCTCTGAAAGATAGCTTTTATACATTTGATTTTATCTAAATTTGAAAGATCTTCATTATTATCCAGCTGTTACTATCAAATGAAAATTTCATTATGAATAATAAACTGGGTCAAAGTAAAAGTCTAAAATGAAAATTCATCCTGCAAAAGTAACCAAATACCATCATACAATAATCTTACCTAGACTGGTGGGTTTTATCAGTTCATCCAGTAAATCATAAAATGGTAATTTTTGAAGTTTTATATCCGGATGGACTGGGTGAAGAGCTGATGTAAGATGTGGGAGTTCCAGTTCATGTTTAGGTCCCAGAAGAGAAACAGGGAGTAATGGCGATGATGCAGGGTGACCATCGTAAGTGAGCTGTGGAATGGTAGATGGAGACAAAGTTGCTGGCATAGGACTTGAATGTACGTTGGGGATGGACAAGTCTGCAGGCGTCATGATTTTCTGCGGGAACCGCCGCCTATAGAGTTCCTTAATTTTCATTTGTACAGCAGGACTACAGCCAGCCTTTAGCAAATGCAGGGCTTTTGTGAGAAGTTCGTGTTTGCGTCCGTGCTTGTTCCTCCCAGCGTAGCCCAACAGTACTTGGAGTTCAGAAACTCTAAGGCTCATAACCATTTGCTTAGAGAAAAAACAAAATGTAAAACATTAGTATTCCAATAATATAATTTACACTATTAAATGACACTTTATTATAACCCCCTTCCTATGGTTTACTTAAGTAAATAAATGCCAGTTCACTTATAATCCTAATTATTTCAAACTTCAAATTTAATCATTTAACATAAATAACTAAAGAAATTTAAAATTATTATTCATAAATTGACTTCTACCCTTGGTTATAAGAGATATAGGATAAACTATACACCAGGGAAAACCACACCTCACTTTATTCCACTGTTTTGATGAAACTGTCAGGTATTTATCAAGCACTTATTGAGTCTCCAGGAGAACGTCGAATGCTATGTAGACGGTAAAACATAATGATGTGCCCTCAAGAATATTTTGTTTTCTTGGGGAAAATTATAAGTATATATGAAACAACAAACAGTCCACCTCAAACACCAGATGTAGCCAGGATATCAATAGCTATTATCAAGTGTTACATTCTATACTAACTCTGGAATTTGTAGACTTAAGTTATACCTTTTGTGACCAATTATATATCAGATACTCGATGTGATATTTTCATATGGAATGTCATAATCTTTACAACTCCCCAGGGCATTATCCTGCCTGATTTACACATGAGGAGACAAGTTTAGAAAGGTTAGATAATTTATAAAGCCATAAAGCTACTAAGGAGTACTCAGGATTCAAACCCAGATATGTCTGATTCTAAAGCCCATGCTCTTTCCACTAAACCATTAGGAAAAAGACAGAGCTGGACTCATATTACTGACTCTCACTTAACTTGCATGGCCAAGTTAGAAGTCCAGCAATCCAATTCATATGCCATAATGTATGAGGCTGCAGTAAAGAAATCTATTTAACTTTGTTTACCTATGTTCACAAACTTATTTGGTCACTGTTTCTCCTTTTTCCCCACCTACTAATAGGAAATGCCCATCTAATACCAATCCTCCCATTTTAAAGTGGTGGAAAATGGAATCCAAAGAGAAGAAATCACTTACCCAAGATCACACAGCTATTAGCAGAATCCTAAAAGACTGCATCACCACTGACAGGGAGTATTAGGATAAAAAGACACATGTAAGCTTACCATTTGCTCTCTATTTCCCCAACTGATTCCTTCACCTCATACCAAATACACAAAAGCTATGCTGCCTTCCCTAACTCACCACCACTCACGATGATGACAGCAGCCAATTCTTTGCAAGTGGCAAAACTATTAAGCAAAAAATAAAATACTGAGGAGAAAAGTATATAAAGAGCTTTATAAGCAACACAGCTGGTTAATCAAAGAAATACAAGTCCTTCCTCTACTTCTCTGGCTTGGAAAACTCTTTCCTCAAGGTTCAGCTTTTGTTAGCCTTTGCCCATTAGACCTGGTAGGATGATTTTTACTGTATTTTTACTGGCCACTTTTCGTATCTGTATTTTAGCATTTATCTTGCTTTACTGTAATTTTCTGTTTACACAAGTGATTCTATAACCAACCCAGGGTTCTCCATGGTACACAACCACATTACCCTCAGCTTCTAAGACTAGGGCCTTATAGTGGAAACTCTTCAAATGCCTGCACAATGAATGAATGAATGAACAAACAAATGAACAAACAAAAAAGGAGACCAGAAGAAAGGGTGGGAGGTAGCATCTAGAGTGATAACTTATCCAAATGAACGCTCAAATTCATGTTCTGTAGAGGCATGCAAAGATATAATGTAAACCTTAAAAACAAATGCTACCCAAATCTTAGAAATGTTTCTCTTTTTAGATGTTATCAAAGATTGTAAATAATTACTAACTATAATATCAGCAGGATATCAATTTCTCCCTACTCACCAAAAGAGTACAAAATACTTTTAAAGACTTTTATTATTTAAAAAGGAACAGGGACTTCAAACAGAAATGTACTATTAATAAGTAAACTGCTTTTAAATAAATAACATGAAACTTCAAGGATTAGAGGTTAAAAATAAATTTAAGTTGGCATGGGTCAAATGTACTGCATTTTACAGGGAAAAAAGGTACAAATTTTAAAGAGAACTATTTCAACTCCATTATCCTAAATCAAAAACAAACCAGCAAAACTCAGTGACTACTGTAAACTCTGCATTGATGGCAGCTTTTGACTTTATTCTACAGCTACAAAGATTTAGATGCAATGCAGATATATTATTTTCCTATTTTTGTAGAAGAAAATGTTGACATTTCTCATATAATCTCTTGTTTGACGATCCAAAAAAAGCTTATGACACAACAATAAACTTGAGAGCCCCTCAATTATATTTTTTCTCTCTCTGAAACAAAGCATAGCAGCAGCAATAACAATACTTGGTACATAGTAGGTACTCAAATAGTAGCTGCGATCAGCAAGCCAAGCTTTTTAGTTTTGTTTGTTAAGAGACAGGATCTTGCTATGTTGCCCAGACTGTTCAAACATCTAGGCTCAGGTGATCCTGCCTCGGTCTCCTGAGTAACTGGGTGTTTTTGGTTTTTTTACAGGATTCATCATCAATTGTCATAATTATCAGGCAGGTACTGTTCTCGCTTTTCAGGTGGGAAAATAAGACTTAGGTGAAGAAACTTGTTGAATGTCATGCAACTGGTTCTACTCCTACTGTGCTTTCTTTCACACTATAGTATGCTGACTTTAAGAGGACACGAACCACATGCCTTTTAACTGGAAAACAGAAAAACCTATTTGAAGATTAATTTATTTAACTCAATCTCCATTTATGTAACTCAATCTCCATTTCAAGCTTCAACAGTTTGGCTTTTAAAAACAGGTGATTAAGATAAGAAAAGAATGTGTGTGGATTCAAATTAACCATTGCAACCTATAATCAGGTATAATGAAAAATCAGGTGGTATCTATTGCTATTATTGGAACAGCTGTTGCATACTCTTAAGGACTGTGATAAGCATGCAGTATTTTTTAAAATGAAATAAAAGAAGCGGGCGGGAAACACTGAAGCATCTTTCAACAGAAAAGCTGCAAAGAAGCATAAAGCAGTCAATTCACAATGAAAAGTGTTGACAACACTGAAGAAAACTAAACACTAATACATTTGAGATGTTGAAATGAAATATATTTTAATCTGAATTTATTTAAGGTGTTTAAAAATCTCCATTTGTTAGCACTACAACAAAATGAATATTTACAAGTAAGGATTACATCAACTACTAGTACTATTAGAAATCATTACTTCCTCAGCAATTTCATAGCATTCTGCTGACTCTACGTCCGCAATTGATAGAGTTCTCAGAATCCTAGGGGATTTAGAATGCCTCAGAACGGTATATATTTTGAACACAAGAGCATTCTGTAAGGAGCAACCTCTTAAAACTAATTTTTTAATCTGACAGACATGAACACAATTTAAAAAACCAAAAAGTTGTACAAGAAAAACAGCAGTTCCTTCCCCCTTTAACATACCCCACAATTTTCAAATCCCTGAGGCAACCACTTTCAAGTCTTTTTAGCTAGTTCTTCTGGCATTTTTTTCTCTATATTCTATGTAGTAGGTCTATGCAGCTGTTTAATTTTTTCTTTGAGGACTTTACTGACTTTCTATTATAAAATACAATGGTTTAGTTCTGTTACATCTCTTCTCCCTCATCTTTCTATCATAATTTTTGGTTGAACCAACTGTCAGTACTTACATTATTACTATGGCTGTAAATAATATTCACAGCTGAGTCAAAAGTACATCATGATTACTCTTCCTTTTCTATATAACTTTCCTTTCCTTACAGTTAATAATTACACCATTTTTCCATTTGCTTAGGTTTCTAGGTACCTACTGCTAATTCATCTGCAAACAGCTAAAAGTATTAACTTTCTTCTCAATATATTCAAATATATCAGGTAAATCAGTTTTAATTTCTTTCCTGTAGCCCTCCACCGTGTTCCAATTTGGACTGTAGGCTCTCTAGGCCTGGTGCACAATTATGGTCATGGAATTTCCCTTTAGCTTATCTCGGGAATTCCCTTGTCTCTCTTTTATACTGGATCCCGTTTCCTTATCCCACTACTTCCTCTTTCTCGGTTTTCTCTTTTTTTGTGGGGTATTTCCTCCAGCAGCTTTCTGAGAAAGGGGGCACGATGTTTTTATTCCTTGCATTGTATTTTTAAAATCTTCATTTACCCTTACTACTGAGTTTGGCTCAGTACAGAGTTCTGGGCAGGAAATCATGTTCTGTCAATATTTTGAAGGCCTTTCCTTATTGTTTTCTGGCTTCCAGTGTTAAGAAGCCTAGTACCAATCTGACCCATAATCCTTCATAGTCAACTATATATGCCCATCTGGAATCACAGAAGCTTGTCTTAATGTGTTCTGAAATTTTACAATGTTGTGCCTTGGGGTTGGTCTTTTCTTTTTTTTAACTGCATAAACTGATAACTGTCGAGTCTTTTAAACTTAGAGATGTATGTCCTTCAGTTCTGGGAACTTTTCTTACAATAATCTTCCTTCCATGTCTTTGCATTCTCTTTCTTATATACTTATTATTCAGACACTGGTCTTCCTAGACTGATTATCTAATTTTCCTTTACTCTGTTTTCTTTTTCCTTGCGCATTTTTACATCTCTTGTCTTTTAGCTCTATCTTCTGGGATTTTCCTCAATTTTATCTCCTAACACTTATATTAAATTTTTAATTTCCATGAACTCTTAATTTTCTGTATATTTTTTTCTTTTTCCTCTACATTTTGTTATTTTTCTTTTTTGAGAATATAAATTGGGTGTTGATGTTGTTTTCTTCTTCTCCCTACATTGGTCTCTGTCTTTCATGCCGGAAGCTTTCCTTAAATGAGAGGCAATCCTGGGCTGTGCATACATATTTAAGAGTAAGATACTAAAAAGATGATTGGAAAATCTATGTGAGTGAGCAGACCAGGGTACTTCATCTAGAATAACTGAGCAATAACCTGGCTATTTTGTTTGGATTCCCTTTGCTTCCTTTTGTCTGATCACTTTTGACAGAGAGGAACAATCCAATCTCCTGCTTTGGCGGTATAAGGCTGGCTTCTAGTGTTCTAAGGGCAGAGTAGTGGGGAACGGGAAGTCCTCACCATTCAAGACAATAATATTTTACTCAATCCCTTTTTCAGATATGTAAAACTTTGCAAAAACATACATACATATGTATGCAAACTCTGTCCCAACTACACAGAGGCAGGGGCCATGTTTTGAGAAAGATAAATACAATAATACTCAAAAAATGTCAACAAGCAAACAGGCTTTTGCAACTGAACAGAAAGTGCTGGTTTTATTGTATCATTAGCTGTGACCTTCCATTATTGAAGGTTATGTCTACACTGTGGATAAGAATTAGGTATTTCTTGTTGAACAACATAATTACTCTTGTTCACACATCCCACTGCAGTGGTTTACGGGATTAGTCATAAAGCAGACTCTATATTATGAGTCTTTATCTGGTATCAATTTATAATGAATTGTAAACCAGAATGAATTCTGAAGACAGACAAAATAGGCATTTAATAATGTCATAATATTTCATTTATACTTTTGCCTTTTATCCACAAAAGCAAATGAATAATCACAAATTCTGTAACTGCACACATTAAATCTTGCACACAACAAAAGTATTTTATTATTTTCAAAGTCAGATTCTTCATTTAATGGGGCTTACTTTTGGATGACTACTAAATCTCCTCATTAGAAATTCTTAATAAGCAGCTATTAGCAATCTGTCAACAATGCCTCATTCAAGCAGAAAACCTAGTTAGACAGTTTCTATTCAAAGCAGCAAATCAGGTTGGTTACATACTTCTCCATAATCTTGTTTCACCTAATTTCTCATCTTTTATTTATTTCACAGCATAAGATAACTGGAAAATGACCGGTAGTGCCTACTCCTCTAGTTATCTTCCACCTCTCCAGGTCCATCTTATTGGCTGCACTGAGGTCCCACAAAGTGACAAAATATTGCAATTATACATAAATAGAGATTCCATTCTCCTTTAAACAAAGTATAAACACCGTTGAAATGGCGCACCATGGCTTCAATTTTTGTTAGATAATTTAAACATCATCCTTATTTACGTACTACCACATTTCACGAAACTTCTATCCTTAAAAAAGTTCCTTCTGGACGATAACCTGAACAACAACGACGACGACAAAAACATTAAAAAATACAGGCCCACGCCTGTAATCCCAGCACTTTGGGAGGCCAAGGCGGGCAGATCACTTGAGGTCAGGAGTTCAAGACCAGTCTGAGCAACATAGTGAAACCCTCTCTCTACTAAAAATACAAAATTAGCCGGGCATGGTGGCAAATGCCTGTTAATACCAGCTACTTGGGAGGCTGAGGCAGGAGAATCGCTTGAGCCCAGGAGGTGGAGGTTGCAGTGAGCTGAGATCGCACCACTGTATTCCAGCCTGGGCAACAAGAGCAAAACTCCGCCTCAAAAAAAATAAAATAAAATAAAAATAACAAATCCAACTCAGAACATTGTAACATTGGAGTATAATATTTTTCCTAAAAAGAAAAAGTTTAGGCCAGGTGTGGTGGCTCACACCTGTAATCCTAGCACTGTGGGAGGCTGAGGCAGGAGGATCACTTGAGCCCAGGAGTTTGAGACTAGCCTGGGCAACACAGCAAGACCTCATCGGTACTTTAAAAAAAAAAAAAAAAAATTAGCCAGGCCCATTGGTGGCACACACCTACAGACCCAGCAATTCAGGAGGCTGAAGCAGCAGGATCCCTTGAGCCCAGGAGTTTGAGGCTATGGTAAGCTGTGATCACACCACTGAACTCCAGTCTAGGCAATAGAGTGAGACACTGTCTCAAAAAGAAAAAAGGAAAAAAAATTTTTAAGGACTTAGTTTAATTTTAAAATTTAGAGTGTAAATTCCTAACACATTGCCAAACTTCTTACGCAGAGGTGGGAAAATATGGCTCTTATTTAAGAAAAAGGCTGCTCTGAACACAGATGTTCAATAAATGCTTTTTGGATCCATGCACAGGCCCTAAATGAGTATGCACAGAAGAGAAGAAAGGAACAACGAATACATAGAAATAAACTAGTCTTCAGAAACACGCGTAATCATCATATTAATTCAATTCTCAAAGGTTACTGAATACCTAAAATATGCTGAGTAAATGTACAATACAATATAATGGTACTGGCATATACAGAATTTGGATTCATGGCCACTAATTTACCAAATTACAATCCTACAGGTTCTGCTTTCTCACTTCAAAAAAAAAAAAAAAAAAAAAATGAGGGATTAACTAGAAGTTCTCGGGGTTCCTTAAAATTTCAGAATTCAACATTGTAACTGTATTAAATGAAATTTTCTTCTCATTCTTCTACTCTTCTATAGTTGAAGAAATACAATCCATATAGTTAGTGAAATCTTTCTATATTAGCAATGTTTTCAACCATAACTTTTAGTGTCATTTACATGAGTTGACAGACTAAAAATGACAAAACATAATATATATTAAATACTTATAATGTACCAGTAACATACTAATAAGCATGATTATCTTATTTAATCCTCACATGAACCCACAAGACAGAGTATTATTATTCTCACTGTATAGATAAGAAAACTGACATTACATCTAAAATTACACAGTGAATACGTGATGGAGATAGGGCTCAAATCTGACCTGACTCCAGAGCTCACAACTAACTAATACAACGTCTTATCACAAGCTCAGCCAGGGCTGAGTATATGTTAAACTGAGACAGGGACAGGAAATGGGTGACGGGGGCACTAAATGACAGTCAAGGAATTCATACAGTATAATGTGAGCAGGCAGTGGAATACATGCATATTTTAGAGGCAGTAAAGATGTAACTGAAATAGTGCTTAAGGAAGTTACTGAAGCAACCACCAATAGGATGGCTGAAATAAGAAAAAAACTAAGAAATAAACCTTCCAGCTAAAAGATACGGCAACGAGCAGGATTTATCTACATGTAAGGTAAGAAGGAACTGTGCAGTGGAAATATAGGAGACAGGACCAAGAAATACTGCAAAGAGACACTACAGGCCATGTTCAATATTCTACAAACAGGTAGGTCTTTTAAAAATTAGACTGTACTTGATCATGAGAACAATATCATTCACTTTTCAAATAAAATCTAGAATTTAAAAATACTAAGTAGGGCTTTAAGAAGTTTTAAGTCTATTAAATTCTAAAAGATGATTATTCTTTCCTAACTGTCCCCTTACCAAAACAAACAAAACACTGCATTTGCAATTAGATGATCTAAGTTTCAGATAAGACAAAAGGCAATGAAAGAAACAGTATACCCTATCTGAGAGAAAGCTGAAAAGCCTAAAAGAAGAAACATGTATTAACAAAACAAAAAGTGAGAAGAATGCATCCTCTAAACTAAACAGTCTAAATTACAGCTTCAGTCTGGGTCCTAGAACAGAGATTAAGGAAAAGTCCTAGAGGGATGGTACAGAACTATTTCAGAGTAACAGGTGTAACCTACTGACGGTAACAGAGCTAGCAAGTAGTGGATGGAGCTCAGACTCAAAAGGCAAATGCCAACCGCCACACAATGCTACACAGTAATAACAACTAGAGACACTATCAGATAGTATGAAAATGTTTTTGGAAATAACAGTAACAGAGTATCATAAATGAACTTAAAGATCTTCTTCTTGTCTAAAACTCCATCTAATATATGAAGTTTTACTCCAACTTTCTTGACTGACGGTCCCCCAGCCTCTGCTATAACACTTCTAAGAGTTCACAACCTTTAAAAGCTGCCCCATTAGTGAAACTGGGGCAGGAATTGAAAGTTCCCTTTAAAGTCTGACCAATGGTTCTAAAATTTCGTTCTCTTGGTATATCAGAATCGACTCTTAAAATGCTTAAAATGTGTTAAAAGGACTCCTTTCCTTCAACTAGCTAGACCCCTTCCCACTCCTGATCCTTCTCAAGCATTCTGCAGTTCATAGTACTCAGAAGTGAATGAAATAATCTAGATATGGTGTGACTAGTCCCAAACACAGCAGTATTACTATCCCTCTTAATATGAACATATTTTTACCAATATAACCTAAAAAGTCATTCACATTTTAGGTTTGTTTTATTTGGACAAGAGGGGATGTATGATATGTGTTATTCTTTCGTTTCAGCAGGGAGGGGGCTGCATCCACATCATCCTGTTGCTCATGTTAACTAAAACCGTTACTCTTTCACATAAACGACTACAGTATAAAGTCAAACCACCTTATCCTCGAATACAATTTTTGTTAATTTAAAAGTAGAACTTAATGTTTCATGCCACTAAACTTCATATTTTTCAGCTCTTCATTCCAGCCTTTCAAATCCCTTTTGAAAAACTGTTTCCTATACCCCTCTATCATACAATTATCACAAAATGCGGTATATCATTGATTTTCCAGTTTATGTCCTCTCATAGACTTTGAGTTTTTCAAGGATAAATACTCATTTCCATATCCCCTATGCAAGTATAGTTAATGACACCAAGTAAGTGCCCAACAGATGATATGAATTCCTCCTCATCATCTTAATACACCCTTTCCAGTTCTGTGCCATATATAAAATCTGAGAATTGTGACCTTAAATATTCACCCAAGTCATCCTTAAGAACTTGGAATATGACAATGTCAACTCTCTAGGGCCCTGAGCATATCATAAGAGATTCTCCTCCAAGTAACAATAAAATTTAAGGCTACAAATAAGATTATTCAATATTTGCGATTAAGATGTCTCTTTTCTTAAGGATTCCCTTTTCTCCTAGGATGCTCTTTTCTCCTAGGATTCCCCAGTCTTTTTTGTTGTTGTTCTTTGTTTTTATGAGACAGAGTCTCACTCTGTCGCCCAGGCTGGAGTGCAATGGCACGATCTCAGCAACCTGTGCCTCCTGGGTTCAAGCGATTCTCCTGCCTCAGCCTCCCAAGTAGCTGGGACTACAGGTGCATGTCACCACGCCCAGCTAATTTTTTGTATTTTTAGTAGAGACAGAGTTTCACTGTGTTAGCCAGGATGGTCTCAATCTCCTGACCTCATGATCCACCCACCTCGGTCTCCCAAAGTGCTGGGATTACAGGTGTGAGCCATCGCACCCAGCCTGATTCCCCTATCTTAAGGTAAAAATAAACATCTTCCAGAGGGCACAAGAAAATTAAGGTTATCATATTTCAGTCCTGACTGATAAGTTTTAGACAGAAACAAGTTTTTAAAAAGATGTACACAAAAGTTCTAAAAGTCCTAGGTGGCCAGGCATGGTGGCTCACACCTGTAATCTCAATACTTTGGGAGGCCACGGCGGGCAGATCACCTGAGGCCAGGAGTTCAAGACCAGTCCGGCCAACATGGTGAAACCCTGTCTCCACTAAAAACATAAAAATTAACCAGGCATGGTGGTGGGCACCTGTAATCCCAGCTACTCAGGAGACTGAAGCAGGAAAAGAACACCAGGGGGCCGAGGTTGTAGTGAGCAGAGATCGCATCACTGCACTCCAGCCTGCACGACAGAGAAAAACTCCGTCGTCTTAAAAAAAAAAAAAAAAAAAAGCCCTAGGAATGATTCCTTACAGAGAAATGTTAAAAAGAAAAAAATAGGTTACAGCAAAAAGTTATTCAAGTCTTGCAATGACAGCTTGCCTAAATATTTTTTAAAATTCCATCAGAAGCCTATTAATGATAGCAATCCTTTCTTTTCTACACAGAATGGAACACTTTCACTTAATTATTCTACTAGTTATAGATAAACAATTTCACAACAAAAGCATCCTTTAGTCTATGTAAAGTAAAACTGCTAACTTTCCATAAAACTTAGAGATCATTATGATCATTATCTTCAGAACAGATTATGATTAAAATTTAAGTTTTATGATTTAAAGTAACATTTACAAGTTACTACAGTAGCAAAAGCAAGTTTAAAAAAATGTTTTGGCTGGGCACGGTGGCTCACGCCTATAATCCCAGCACTTTGGGAAGCCGAGGTGGGCAGATCGCCTTAGGTCAGGAGGTCAAGACCAGCCTGGCCAACACGGTGAAACCCCGTCTCTACTAAAAATACAAAAATTGGCCGGGTGTGGTGGTGGGCACCTGTAATTCCAGCTACTCAGGAGGCTGAGGCAGGAGAATTGCTCAAACCCGGGGCGGGGGGCGGGGTGGGCGCGGAGGTTGCAGTGAGCTTCACTCCACTTCACTCCAGCCTGGGGGAAACAGAGAGACTCTGCCTCAAAAAAAAAAAAAAACAAAAAGAAAAAAAGAAAATGTTTTTATTTTCTTTCAAAAATTCCATTAATGTGCATAAAAATACCTATTAAAGGTGAGGCCCATGAAAAAATATTACACATTCTTCCTGAAATTTATGGAAGAGAAGGCAAATGAGCTACTCACAAAACTCTGAGGCCAAAAACCCAAACAGACTATACTTTTTAGCATCCATTTTAACATATCCAGAACATTAACCAAAAAAGCAAAAAGAAAAAAAAAAAAAAAAGAATAGTAAAGTTACAGATAAGAAGCAATTTTTTTAAAATGCACAAAAATAGAAAAACAAAGTTTAGCTATCTACAACTTACTCTGTCAAAAAGAAAGAAAAAAAGTTTAACTGTCCATGTCTAAAGGACAATTCATAAACTAGCCAAAAGAAGAAATGATCTGTGGTTATGGTTTTTTTAGAAAAAGTCTTCTATCTTTTGTGGACATTAGAAAGTGAAATAAAATATGAGTTTATCATAATCAGTCAAAAAGAACAATTACTGAAAACTCATTCTTAATACCATTCCTTGAACATATACCTAATCAAATTCCAGAGTACTTCTCCAAATACTCAATGCAGTCAATGTTCTTAAAAGTTAAAAATAAAAGTTACTTTACTTCCTGTAATCCCAGCACTTTGGGAGGCTACTCAGGAGGCTGAGGTGGGAGGATGGCTCGAGCCCAGCAGATCAAGCCTCTAGCCTGGGCGAAAGAGCATGACCCTGTCTAAAAATAATAATTAAAATTAAAAAATTTAATTTATTTTTTAAAAAAGGAAAAAAAAGTAGAGATAAACTCTATGACAGAAGAGAAACAGTATCACTGAATCCTAAGTCTAAAGCAATCCTGCTTTCATTCAGCTGTCTTCCTGAGTGATCTCATTCACTCATAACTTCAAAACGCCATCTCTAAATTAACAATTTCCAAATCTTTATTTCCAGCCTAACCTCGGTCTCCTAAACTCCAAATCCATATCTACTAAACACCTCTCCTTTATGTCCCAGGAGTCATCAACTCAACATACTCAAACCTAATACATCAACTTTCTCCAAACCTTCCATCCACCTAATCACCCATCAATGCCAGAAGCTGCTACACCATCTTCTTGTTCACATCCAATCTATTTACTAAGTCCTGTCAATCTTAACACCTTAAAATGTCTTAGTCCCTATTACCACTCTAATTCAGAGTCTGCAAGAGACTCTCAACTTTTCTCCCCGCCTCCAACATTATCCTCTCCAAGTCATTCTCCTCACTATTGCCAGTGATCATTCTAAAATATAAATCTAATGATGTCACACATGTGCTTAAACTTTTCCATGATCACCTACTGCACTCAGAGCTCCCAACTCCTTAGCATGACAACTGTAATCAATCTTTTAACCAACCCTCCATCTTCCAGGAAGCTCTTCTCCCCTCTCCCATCCCAGCCTTTTACTAGCTAACTCCAACTCATTCAGTTCTCAACTCTGATGTCACAACCTTTGGGATATTTTCCTTAATCCACTACTAACATTAAAAAAATTTACCCTTTTATGTGCTCTCCTCTTTAACTCAGTTTACCACTCTCATGCCATACGTAGAGAGGCCCTGTTTACTTGTCAATTCTTGATCCAAAATATATGCTCTGTCTATAGAGACTGTCTTGTTCATCGTCAATAAATATGAGGAACAACGGTTTGGCACCTGTTAATTATTACAAACCATATTGGTAATGCAAACCTATTAGAAATCACACATGTAACCTCTCACAAATAAGGACATTATATAAATGTGCCCAGTGCCTACTGAGCATACTGGCATCCAAACTCAGCAATTAGTGTTCAAACAATAATGTTTTAGTTTTAAGGGCTAAACTGAAGTTTATACTTAATCCTACAAAGAATAAGAAGTTATAAAAACACTTTCAACCGCAGAAAATGTTAAAGGGAGGAAACAGACATATAAAAAATCATTCTAAATGAAGAGTAAATAATTTGAAAGGGGATGTAAGATAGACCAATTTAGAGGCTGTTTTATGAATACCAAATTGACACTACAAGAGTCTGAAATAGTGATGGTAACAATGGTAACAACCAAGAAGGAAAGGAAGGCATAACATTAAGAAGATTTGAAAAGACTTGAATGTGGAGGAAGTCTGTAGTTCAGATGATTCAGAAACAGGGAAGTCTTCTTTGAGTACACTAACTCAGTCAGGTTTCCTGGTTAATGTTCTTACAGAATTCTGTCCCTTTGCTTTATAGCATTCAACACAGTTTCAGACTCACATAGTTTCAAAGTGGAAAATTCTCGTAACAATCTGGCCCCAACTTCCCATAACTCTTTTACACAGATATCCACATGTGGACCTAGTAGCTGTTCTGCAAACATACCTCAGTGTTTTCTCTCCTCATTACCTTTGCTCATGCTGTTCCCCCTGCTTCAAAAAATATCCCAGTAATCCTTTACTACCTTTAAAATCCCCTTTTAAAATTTTCTTTTATTAAAGACAGGGTCTCACTCTGTCACCTAGGTTGGAATGCAGTAGCATGATCATGGCTCACTGCAGCCTTGACCTCCCAGGCTCAAGCAGCCCTCCCAACTCAGCCTCCCAAGTAGCTGCGACTACAGATTCACGTTGCTCCCCATGGCTAATTTTTGTTTTTTGTAGAGTTGGCCAAGCTGGTCTCGAACTCCAGGCCTCAAGTGTTCCACCCCACCTCAGCTTCCCAAAGTGCTGGGGTTATAGGTGTGAGCCACTGTGCCTGGCCACCAACTTCCAAAACTCTTCTAAGGCCCAGTTTGAAATAAGCTTAGCCAGAAGTGACCTCTTCCTCTTATGAATACATTGTTAACTACTTAGATTTACATGGTTGTTTTGTTGATATTGCTTTCTATTATCATTTATCATTCTTCTCCTCAAAACAATGAAGCTGGCCGGGCGCAATGGCTCATGCCTGTAATCCCAGCACTTTGGGAGGCCAAGGCAGGTAGATCACAAGGTCAGGAGTTCAAGACCAGCCTGGCCAAGATGGTGAAACCCCATCTCTGCTAAAAATACAAAAAATTAGCCAGGTGTGGTGGCACACGCCTGTAATCCCAGCTACTCAGGAGGCTGAGGCAGAGAACTGCTTAAACCTGGGGGGCAAATGTTGCAGTGAGTCAAGATCATGCCACTGCACTCTAGCCTGGGCGACAGAGTGAGACTCCGTCAAAAAAAAAAAAAAAAAAAAAAAAAAAACAGGAATGAAGCAAACTCCCTGAGGTTAGCCACTCCGTGGAGGGAGGCAGGGGTGGGGGGCGGGGGTGAAAAGAAGGTCATTAATTCCAAGCACAAAGAACAGCAGAAGAGAAAGCACCAGGAACTCAGTGAAAAATAAGCCTCAACGTCTACTCCCTCTCCCAAAGGATTCTGACACTGGGTTCTACAGACCCCTACAATTGTCCTCCCACCTAATCCCCATTCTACTTATGGGCAGTAATATCTCTAGAAAAGTGTTGTCCAAAGGAAATACGATGTCAGCTGCAAATGTTGAGACACATACGTAATTTTAAACGTGCTACTAGCCACATTTTAAAAAGTAAAAAGGCCAGGCATGGTGGCTCACGCCTGTAATCCTAATACTTTCAGAGGCTGAGATAGGACGATCACTTGAGCCCAGGAGCTCAAGACCAGCCTGGTCAACATAGTGAGACCACATTTCTATTTCAAAAACTTACAAGTAGGTAAAATTAATTTTAATGATATATATTTACTTAATCCAATAAGCCTAAAATATTATTTCAACATACAATCAATATCAATTATTAATGAGATATTTTCCATTATTTCTTTCATACTATGTCTTCGAAATCCAGTACGTTTTACACTTACAGCAGATCTTAATTAGGACTAACCACATTTCAAGTTCTCAATATCCACACAGAACTAGTGGCTATAGTACTGGACAGTCCACCTTCTAGGTCATCCTGTCATTCACTGAGGTAAAGTTTTAGTACCTGCCTTGGCCATACAGGCTCCAACTTAACTCCTCATCATTACTTTCCCCCTCAGCTACCCACTCCATGGGCCACATCCCAGACCTTTTCCAGCAGAACCTGCACCACCTTCAAAATCACTAATTTGAACATTCCATTTTCCAACTACAACCTCCTTTTCTTACTTGCTTCACTGCAAGAATTCAATTTCATAAAGATCTCTAATTCACTGATGTTGTCATGCCCTATTCATTGGCCCCAAACATTCCTTTGCAAAATTCCCTTGTCCCTCCATGTAGTTCCCACTTTGTAGGAGAACAGAAGGCATGCACTCATGCAGATGGATGTTATTTTACATTCACAGTTGTCAATCTCAATGGGCACAGGCATCTCAATAACTTTCCAGTGAGCCAGCAATCAAACTTCCTACAATAACTCTTTCATATCTTTTCTTTGCTCCTCCCACATCTCCTTCCTTCAAAAACTACCTTTAGGAAGCATGTATAAAACAAATGACTATTAAACTTTAACAATGCATTTAACACTGTTATTTCATATTCAAGAAAACATTTCCCAAAATAAAGTTTTTGCTAATTATTAAAACATCTGTTCTCTATAAAAATTCAAATATGAAAAGGTACAAGAGAACCAAACTATTTTTCATATACTTACAGGAGTACTAGAATGTAATTTCACAAAAGCAAAAACTATTTCATTCCCAAATGACGTGTGAGCATTTAACGCAGTTGATTTGGCACATAAATCAGCACTCACTTTTATTGATGGAATGACTGGATAAGAACCTTGCTTTAAGTAAATGTGATACCAAAGGCCAAACAGGCAAAAGGAAGGAGGAGGGGAGAGGTGGGGAGAATGCTTATTTGTTTGCAAGATTTAGCAGAGAATACCTATAGCTGCAAAGAATACTTATAGGCCAGTAAAGGAGTAACTATTTTTACGTTTTACTGAGAG
Source organism: Mandrillus leucophaeus (assembly GCF_000951045.1). Taxonomy (NCBI): domain Eukaryota; kingdom Metazoa; phylum Chordata; class Mammalia; order Primates; family Cercopithecidae; genus Mandrillus; species Mandrillus leucophaeus. The sequence goes on along the minus strand of NW_012100320.1, from coordinate 6,712,748 downwards.
TTTGTAAAATGTATCCATAAAAATAATGGACAAGGCCGGGTGCAGTGGCCCACGCCTGTAATCCCAGCACTCTGGGAGGCTGAGGTGGGCAGATCACGAGGTCAGGAGTTCCAGACCAGCCTGGTCAACATGGTGAAACCCCATTTCTACTAAAAATACAAAAATTAGCTGGGCACAGTGGTGTGCGCCTGTAATCCCAGCTACTTGGGCAGCTGAGTCAGCAAAATGGCTTGAACCCAGGAGGTGGAGGTTGCAGTGAGCCGAGATTGTGCCACCGCACTCCAGCCTGGGTGACAGAGCAAGACTCTACCTCAAAAAAAAAAAAAAAGGACAAAAACATTTAAAGTGTAATACAGAATTTAATGGTCTATGATTCTGCCAAAAAGCTGGACTTTTCTCATAACTCTGATGATTCAACTTCTTCGTGGATGACAGCATGGACACATACAAACCTGAGCACTTTTCAAGACTTAACCCAGGTGAGAGGCGGTGGCTCATACCTGTAATCCCAGCACTTTGGGAAGCTGAGGTGGGCAGATCACCTGAGGTCATGAGTTCTAAACCAGCCTGGCCAACATGGCAAAACCCCTTCTCTACTAAAAATACAAAAATTGGCCAAGCATGGTGGCAGACGCCTGTAATCCCAGCTACTTGGGAGGCTGAGGGTGGCGAATCACTTGAACCCAGGAGGCAGAGGTTGCAGTGAGCCAAGATTGCGCCATTGTACTCCAACCTGGGTGACAGGAGTGCAAACTCAGTCGCAAAAAAAAAAGACTTAAGCCCGTGTAGATCACTGGGGTAATTAACTTAAGTCCCTTCTACAAACATCATCAGATGTAATTACTGGAATCTATGAGCATGTATATTTGCCACGCTCTGTCCTTCAGGCTGGAGTACAGTGGCACAATCACAGCTCACTAGAGCCTCAACCTCAACCTCCTGGCTCAAGCGATCCTCCCACCTCAGCCTCCCGAGTAGCTGGGCCACAGGCACGCGCCTCAGCCAGCTAATTTTTATATTTTTTTGTAGAGACAGGTTTTCGCCGTATTGCTCAGGCTGGTCTCAAACTCCTGCACTCAAGCAATCTGCACACCTCAGCCTCCCAAAGTGCTGGCACTACAGGTGTGAGCCACCACGTCCACCCTATACATATTTTCAGGTCTCCAAAACTTTCCTCTCCACTTTCTGCTATGGAGAAATGTCACCCAGAGGCTTACTGGAACAACTGAACCAGAGAGGCTCCAGACTCAGACCAGCAGGGAGCTAAAATCAATGGTGAGGCACAAGTCTAAACATGCGGAGATTAAGCAAAGTCTGCATACTCATAAGTGGGACACCCTTCTCCTGCCTTGTTCCCCAAACATTATCAGCCAGGTTAAGTAGCCTCAACAAGAGATTATAAAATTCCTCTCTGGAACAAATGGACAGACCAAGACCTACTCACACTTAAAAGACCATTAATGTTATTCCTGGGACTATCTAAATTCAGAGGTGAAGACTAATGGCAATTCTAAAATTCATGTTCTTTTCCCTGATCATGATTCAATTAGACACAAAATACTATACTTTTTTTAAAGGTCTTTAACCTTTAAGATACTACCTGATTTTGAAATCACATATTAGAATAACTTCTGGAACAAAAATATTCCTTTTCCAGTCTTACTCTGACACCCTGGGGAAAGATGTTTAAGGAACAGAGGCTGGAGTTTTTCACACACCACTCTAAAGAAATGCAGAAAGAAACTGAAAAGCATTCAGAGTCTTACAATTTCTAGGTCCTGTTTCATGTTTATCCCACAAAAGGGAAAGGAAAAAAACAAAATAGGCAGAATGCAAATCAATCATATATATTTGGTAAGAGCTAAGCTCTGCTGGAGAGGAAATTATTGGCTAACATTAAGTTAGGGAATTTTTCATTTATTCATGTGATTCTTGTATTTTACTACAGAAAAAGCAATCAGGCCGGGCATGGTGGCTTACACCTGTAATCCCAGAACTTTGGAAGTCTGAGGCAGGTGGATGACCTGAGGTCAACAGTTCAAGACCAGCCTGGCCAACATGGTGAAACCCCGTCTCTACTAAAAACACAAATATTAGCTGAGCACAGTGGTGAGCATCTGTAATCCCAGCTACTCGGGAGGCTGAAGCAGGAGAATTGCTTGAATGCAGGAGGCGGAGTTTGTGGTGAGCCGAGATCATCTGGCCTGGGCAACAGAGTGAGACTCCATCTCAAAAAAAAAAAAAAAAGAAAAAACCAAAAAACATAACCTTGAAAAAATAAAAAGTTATATATATTTCCCACACCATTACTGATTAAAAGTACTTCAGGCCAGGTGCGGTGGCTCAACACCTTGAATTCTAACACTTTTGGGAGGCTGAGGCATAAGGATCACGTGATTCTGAGAGTTTGAGAGCAGCCTGGGCAATATGGCAAGACCCCATCTCTATTAAAAAAAAAAAAAAAGTTTTTAGTCAGCTGAGCATGGTGGCATGCACCTGAAGTCCTAGCTACTCAGGAGGCTGAGGTGGAAGGCTCACTTGAGCCCAGGAGTTCGAGGCTGTAGTGAGCCATAATAATACCACTGCACTCCAGCCTGAGCAAGAGAGTGAGACCCTGCATCCAAAAAAAAAAAAAAAAAAAAAGTACTTCAAGCACATTCATTCAGTGCAATGCAAGCTACTACCGCTTAGCATTACTTAGAGAGATACAGGATCTAATTAAATAACCCTGCTTAGCAAACTGCCTTCTAAGAGGATCACTAGAAGTAAACTTTTTTTTTTTTTTTTCTTGAGACAGGGTCTCACTCTGTCACCTAGTTAGAGTGCAGTGGATCTCAGTTCACTGCTACCTCCATCTCCCAGGATCAAGCAATCCTCCCACTTCAGCCTCCCAAGCAGTTGGAACCACAGGTGTGCATCAACATGCCCAGCTAATTTTTTGTATTTTTGATAGAGATGTGGTTTTGCCATGTTGTCCAGGCTGGTCTGGAACTCCTGAGCTCAATCACTCTGCCTGCCTTGGCCTCCCAAAGCACTGGGATTACAGGTGTGAGCCACTGCTCCCAGCCTTATTTTTAAGTTACAAAAAATACCACGAGTGAGAAGGTGAAAGGGATCGTCCCATTTTAAATTATGCACTGCTGTACTGTAAATTTTAAATTTAAAAAAGATCAAGTTTTCAAAGTTTTTGCTCTTGGGACTCTTTTATACTCTTGAAAGTGGAGGACCGCTGCCCCCCCCCCCAAAAAAAACTTTATGTTGATTACATCTATCAATATTTACTGTATTTGCAGTTAAAGCAGAAAACTTTAAAATATTTGTCATTAAAAAAATAATAATAGCTGGGCAGGGTGTCTCACGCCTGTAATCCTAACACTTTGGGAGGCCGAGGCAGGCGATCACTCGAGCCCCCAACTTCAAGACCAGCCTGGGCAACATGGCAAAGCCCATCTCAAAAAATAAATTAATTAATTAATCCATTACTTGTTAACATACATCTTGTATTTTAAAAATATTTTTAATAAAAATTAGAGGACTATCACAGTTTTACATTTTTGCAAATCTCTTTAACATCTAGCTTAATAAAGACATCCTGATTCTCACATCTACTTTCCCATTCAATCTGTGTATTAGATTACTTTGAAGAATATAAAGGAAATCTAGCCTTATGAAGCTCTATAGAGTTTGGAAAAAATAGAGTATTTTTATTAAAATGCTCTAGCTTTTTCAGATAACTTTTGATATTCTTTGATCCTTCACTGAAACTCAACAAATGGCAGGTTCTTAAAGGCTGCTGCAATGCAGGAATCTGAAACCATATCAATGAATATTTCCCACTCTGATAAACTGAAATTCATTGGTCTATCTTCCATTTCCAATGGATCTTTTCATCCAGGCATGATTTTGTAATATCATGCATTGGTTATTTGGAAAATATTAGTTCACTGAGTTACGCAGTTCTTCCAAATGTTGACATATTTCACTATGCAACTTCAACATAACACATTCATTAATATCACACTGATCTTATCAAAAAAGTCAAGTATTGGGAAACTGTCAAGCTCACAGTGGCAAATACGTCTTCCAAAGTTCTATTTTCACTTGAAAGCTTAAATTTTATCATTAGTAACAAATATTGTCAGTTGTTTTCCTTGCAGTGACAGGCGCACTTTGTTTATTTTCATGAAAATGTATGCCAAATACCCAAGTCTGTATAACCATACTTTGCCAGCCATTTTTTTCAAGTAAAAATGGTATTCCATTTAAAAAGCTCACAACTCAACTCCAGAAGTTCTTTTCCCTGAGTTAACCATCAGATTTGATATTCAATAAAGTGTTTTACAGGTACTTTTCATTTCATCATACAAAATATATTTTAAAATGTACTCAACGACTGAGATACAATAAAATTAGTAAGTTTTACTGTTTCATGAAGGACATAAAGTTTAACTGGCATGTTTTTTTAATTCCAAGTACATAGTGATGAACAACACAGCTACTAGCACGATTTAGTGCCACTGCCTTAATTTGTGCCAAGGTGCTGGCGGTTTTACCCACCAATGATTTTGCAAATGTCAGCACAGCAAATAATGCCTTACTATTATAAGGAAAATCATTTTGACCTGGAGAACATCCAGAAAAACTTCAGGAACCACCAGGGGCCTGAGAAACAGACTTTGAAAACCTCTGTAATAACCGATGCATTACTTGTATAATTTTTAAAAAGATAATTTTTACTAAACATTCCACTATAACAAATATTTAAATAAATATACACACACGTGATAATATACTAAAATACCAATAACCCGGTACCTCATACACAGCAGATACCCAAAAATATAATAAATAACAGAATGTGATAATTCTTGAATAAATAACAATTACTGAGAATCTACTATAAGCCAGTTTCTGAGCCAGTTCTGTGCCTCTTCAGTCCCCTTCTTGGGTAACTTACAGAAGCCCACAGACCAGAATGATGATTTTAACATATGAGAAAAAATATTTACTCTGAAATCTTTCCAATCTTTAAGATTAGACTTGCATGACTGCAAGAAAAAGTCTTAAAATTCACCATAAAGCACAAGATAGCATGTTAAGTTCTATTTTAAGCACTATGCCATGAGCTTTTTTAAAAACAGGCTTGCTCACATTCAGAAACCCAAATACAAAATGAAATGCTTTGGCTGTGCACTGCCAGAACTGCATAAAGACGCTGCATTCCATTTCTCCTCAAGCTATACAACCCTTACCTGTGATGTTTTCATTCCTATTGTTAAGTGAAACTCCAGCACTAATACTATAGAGGTTACATTAAATGTGGCAATTATTTTTTTAAAAAACCCAGTAGTGTATAGCAAAACCATCAAAACAAGTTCTTAAGAACTTTTAACCATATACATTGATAAATTCAAGTGGTAAATCTCTATAAACATACATATGGAATATTATGCACTGTTAAAAAGAATGAAACCATCTCATTGTTTGGACATGTCATGGAAAGAGCTTCACTATTTATTGTGAAAAAAAGCAAATTGTAGGATGTTATGTATAGTATGATCTCACTTATGGTTTTAGGAAAGATATTTATGTACATGTACATTCACTTAAGTTCCTTCTGTGTGTCTAGTTTTGTTCTCATCTAGACATACACACACACAATAAATTAAAAATATTATACAGACATACACATTTAAATGCCCATGCAGAGAAAAAAAAGAATACAAGGCCAGACACAAAAAGTGACATATTTTTATTTCATTTATATTAAATGTCCAAAATAGGCAAGTCTACAGAGACTGAAAATAGATTATCAGTTGCCTAGGGCTAAGAGTGAGGTAAGGTTTAGGAAGGAGATTATGCTAAAAGGATGTAGTTGCTTTTTGAGGTGAAAAAATATTCTAGAACTGATTGTGGTTAATGGTTACACAACTTTGTGAATATACCAAAAACCACCTGATTGTGCACTTTAAATAGGTGAACTGTAATGGGATATGTTGATTTTATCTCAATAAGGCTGTTACCTCCCCCTGCCCACCCAAATAAGAATACACAGATATACACCAAAGTGATTGCCTCTAAGAATGAAGATGATGAGGTCTTTCCATTTTTACCCTATTTACGGTTAGATTATTACAATGAGAATTGTATTCATTTATTATCTCTATAACGTAAAATAATGTAAAAGGTAAATCTAAAACAGTCCTTCATAAATTATTCTGGATTTAATGTTATTCAAGTTCATCTAAGCAGCAACAAGAAAAAAGAGCGAAGATACGACCCTAAGAATATTTTCAATTTAGATTGTCTTACAAACAACAGCATCAGGCCCCACTCTCTGACAGAAACAAATCTTGAACATAATTTGTTCATCTGACACACGTATATTAAAAACACCTACTGTGTCCTCAGAGTAGGGATGGGAGAATGGAGGGGGTACAAACAGAACACAAGCCAACAAAAAGACGCAAACGAACAGCTCTGGCTTTAAGTTAAGGGCTTTTGCTATATAGCTGAAGAGACAAAACACACACACAAAGTGGACTGGGGTCAGACTATAGAAAATCTTGAATACTAGACTTAGAACTAAGACTTTATCCAGTTTTTGATGGAAAGCTATTCAAAGTTTTTATAGATAGGAGTGACAGAATGAAAGGAGTGTTTTGGTGAAATTAACCCAGCAACCAAAGGGGGGAAACTGAAAGCAGTGAATAGCAGAAAAGGTAAGAAAGAGATGAAGTTTTCAAAAATAGGAACATTTTACAACAGTCCTGTGAGAGTTACTGATACCTCCAATACTAATTAATGTTCAAAGGATTTTAATGTTTGTTTTGTCTGCTTGATCTAAGGAAAAGCTGAAAAAAAAGGTGGTTTCTTCATTTTGATGAATTTTAGAAGTTCATAGCTAAGAATGAAGATTTACCAGAAAACTCTGAAGGAACGTTTCTAGGGAATTATCTTTTCATGTGACACTACTGAAACCAAGAGTACAGGGAATCAAAAGTAACAGGAGTTGCACAATTTTTAACATGGAAGGGCAAGTATAGTCACAAACATCTAACAAAAAGTGCAGTGGCAATTAGTACTACTTCTGAAATTGATAGTTAATGACAACTAAGTACTTAAAAATTGTCTCTACTGCCTATTTCAAAGAAATTCTAATGATAAAATGTTACATAAACGCAGATTTAGGTGAAGACCAAATTCTAAGGAATCAAATTTAGAGTACGATCAATTTCCTCAAGTTCCTTCCACATGCGCTACTTTTCAGATGTTGCACAAACAGCATGTTAATTCACATATGCATTTACTAATCGGTTTAACTCCTAAAGGTTTTTACTAAAAATAAAAATGCTTTCATTGCCTATGTTAACTTTCTAAAACCAGATCCTGGGCCAGGCACAGTGGCTCACACCTATAATCCCGGCACCTTGGGAGGCCAAGGCAGGTGGATCACGAGGTCAAGAGATTGAGACCAACCTGGCCAACATGGTGAAACCCTGTCTCTACTAAAAATACAAAAATTAGCTGGGCGTGGTGGCACCTGTCCATAATCCCAGCTACTTGGGAGGCTGAGGCAGGAGAATTGCTTGAACCTGGGAGGCAGAGGTTGCAGATCCTTGAAACAATGTTACCTCCCAATTTAATACTATGGCAACACTTTGTTTTGAGATTAAAAATATGAGTAAAGCAAAGTCTTATTTCCATTTTCTCTATATTAATGTTCAGTATTGTGTTTGGTTTTTGGGGGATTTTTTTTTTTTTTTTTTTGAGACAGAGTCTTACTCTGTCGCCCAGCCTGGAGTACAGGGGCACGATCTCGGCTCTCTGCAACCTCCACCTCCCGGGTTCAAGCAATTCTCCTGCCTCAGCCTCCTGAGTAGCTGAGATTACAGGTGCGCACCACCACGCCCAGCTAATTTTTGTATTTTTAGTAGTGACAGGGTTTCACCATGTTGGTCAGGCTGGTCTCGAACTCCTGACCTCGTGATCCGCCTGCCTTGGCTCCCAAAGTGCTGGGATTACCATGCCTGGCAATATTCAATATAGTTTTAAAATGCCAGTTAAGGCCGGGCACCGTGGCTCAAGCCTGTAATCCCAGCACTTAGGGAGGCCGAGGTGGGCGGATCACGAGGTCAGGAGATCGAGACCATCCTGGCTAACACGGCGAAACCTCGTCTCTACTAAAAATACAAAAAACTAGCCGGGAGTGGTGGCAGGCACCTGTAGTCCCAGCTACTCGGGAGGCTGAGGCAGGAGAATCACTTGAACAAAGGAAGCAGAGATCGCAGTGAGCCGAGATCTCGCCATTGCACTCCAGCCTGGGCAACAGAGTGTGACTCCGTCTCAAAAAAAAAAAAAAAAAAGCCAGTTAAAAACTGACAAGCATCGGCTAGGCGTGGTAGCTCACACCTGTAATCCCAGCACTTTGGGAGGCCGAGGCAGGTGGATCACGAGGTCAGGAGATGGAGACTATCCTGGCTAACACGGTGAAACCCCGTCTCTACTAAAAATACAAAAAGTTAGCTGGACGTGGTAGCTGGTGCCTGTAATCCCAGCTACTCAGGAGGCTGAGGAGAATGGCGTGAACACGGGAGGCGGAGCTTGCAGTGAGCTGAGACTGTGCGACTGCACTCCAGCCTGGGCCACAGAGCAAGACTCCGTCTCAAAAAAACAAAAAAACAAAAAAAACTGATAAGCATCTAAATAAGGTACAAAAACTTGCAATATTTGATCACTGTGATATAATTTCCAAAATCAAACATACTTGCATACTTGAAATTCTACTATTCATAGAATAGTATGAATAGATTATAAAATACTATTTCATAAGCAGTTTCATACTTTATCAAACATTCTGATGCCGAAGTAATGTTTGCTTACATTTTGTAAAACCTGTATCTGCCATCATTTAATAATCTTATCTCACACATTACAGAAACATAAACAATAAAGCTATGACAATGAACAAACCAAGAATGACTAATTTATTTCTCTGAAAACATTTTATCTAACTTGCAGAGTGGGCGCAGTGGCACAGTGCCTCACACCTGTAAAAACCATTTGCAGGCTGAGCACAGTGGCAGAGTGCCTCACACCTGTAATCCCAACACTTTGGGAGGCCGAGGCAGCATTGCTTGAGGCCAGGAGTTTGAGACCAGCCTGGGCAATACAGCGAGACCCCTGTCTCTAGAAAAATAAAAGAAACATTTGTATTGCTTTCTTTTGTTTTTTGAGACAGAATCTCACGCTGTCGCCCAGGCTGGAGTCCAGTGGCACAATCTCGCTGCCACCTCTGCCTCCCAGGTTCAAGCAATTCTCCTGCCTCAGCCTCCTGAGTAGCTGAGATTACAGGCACCCGCCACCATGCCCAGTTAATTGTTTGTATTTTTAGTAGAGATGGGGTTTCACTATGTTGGTCAGGCTGGTCTTGAACTCCTGACCTCGTGATCCACCCGCCTTGGCCTCCCAAGGTGTTGGGATTACAGGCGTGAGCTGTGAGTCACGGTGTCCAGCCTGCACTGCTTTCTAAAGCACAAAAAAGATCTGTCATATCAATGTATTTAGTTAAAATAAAACATCTGCAAACTTTGGTACAAGGCTGTAAAGACACTGCAAAAAAAGTAGAATAATCTAAGCCTGGCACGGTGGTTCACGCCTGTAATTCCAGCACTTTGGGAGGCCGAGATGGACGAATCACAAGGTCAGGAGATCGAGACCATCCTGACTAACACGGTGAAACCCCATCTCTACTAAAAAAATACAAAAAAATTAGCAGGGTGTAGTGGCGGGTGCCTATAGTCCCAGCTACTCCAGAGGTTTAGGCAGGAGAATGGTGTGAACCCGGCAGGTGGAGCTTGCAGTGAGTCAAGATCATGCCACTGCACCCCAGCCTGGGCAACAGAGCAAGACTCCGTCTCAAAAAAAAAAAAAAAAAAAAAAAAGTAGACTAATCTGATAGGGACTATTTGAACAAAATACAATGTAAGCTTTCAAATGATCATACAGCCCTGTATTTACTAGTCTGGATAGACATGAAAATAGCAGATTATAAATAAAAAAGTGTTGTATCTTTTTGTGATGAATATACATATACATATGCTCACAGAGAGAAAGTCTAAATGCATAAATACCCAGATGTTAACCATGATATTTCTGAGTGTTGGGGGTTACAGGTACTGTTTATTTTTCTGCTTACTTTTCAGATTCTCTGAAATTTTCCCAAGCAAAATGACACTTACCAAAATTAATGTGTATGATTCCAACTAACAAACTCCAAACTTTTTGAAAGGAAGCTTGCAAAATGCCCTAGGAATATCCAAAAATACCCTAGCATAGAGCTTTCCCAAAAGGGAAAGTATCAGCAACAACATAAGTAGAAATTTTTGTGAACTGGGCACCCTAGAGGACTCCAGGTCTGCTGTAGTACCTTTAAGGAGGCCTACACAAGACGTAGGCTCAAGTCCCTGCCACTTTTATTTGTATGACCTTGCAATAGTCACTTACCCTTTCTGGGCTCACTTTCTCTATCTATAAAAAGGATTTAGTTATCACTCGCCTTTCCTACCTCAAAGAACTGCTGGAAAGATCAAAAGAGATAATGCAATATATTATGAACTGCAAAGTACTATATAAATAAGATATTATTATTCAAACATTAAAAAAGCAAGATGCTTCATGCCAGGGTCAAATACTTCAGAAAACACCACAGCCAACTCTATGAAGTAATGAATCCGTTTTTGGTCATTGTTTTTTAAAGGCTACATCTCATCATAAACATCCAGTTTTTCTGGGACTTGGATACTTTTTCCCAGTTCCCACTACAACCATTGGCCACTTTATTTTCTTATCCCTGGTTACCAGCAAGAAAGGGTACAAATTATACTAAACTCAAAAGCCTCAGCAAGAACCCTGGAGCAGCATGCTGATGGAGTTCACCAGGAGAAACCCAAGGTTAATCAGCTATGGACTCGCCACTAAGCACTACTGCAATCAACAGGGATTACAAGAGACTCTTTGAAGAGAAAGACAATGCAATCGCCCAGGAGAAAACGGTGGATAAAAAGAAGGCAGTATTTCAAAACAATCATATGAAATACTTAGAAACTATACTGTAGTACTTTATAAACTATACTGTAGTGTTTTTTAAATACTGTTCATAAAAATAATGACATAAAACAAAAGCCATCTAAATGTGGCACTTGACAAAAGCAAGTTACAGAGATTCAAATCAAATCCATGAATAAACTGTCAGACGTACTTGCCTCTATCTGAAATAAAAGCAGACAAACTACAGCGTAAGGATCAAAATTAAGTGGCTATTTCTTGAAAATAAAGAGGCAGAAAAGAACAATAGAATTCACTGACACACTTATAGGAACTTTTATAATTATGGTTTCTCTTTCCATTTAATTTCATTATTTACTCCACTAAAATGACGATGAGCTTCTTCTCTCCCACTCTTCTTCCTGCAAATTAAAATGGCAATATAATTTGGTTTGAGTTTTACTCCAAAAAAAAACCGTATTTTTTTTTAAAGTACTTTAAGAGGAGCTGCATGAAGCTGTCAGCTTATTAACCACCAAGATCATCTGGCCATCACACCCTCCTGCTTCTAAGTTCCTAAAGATGACAAAATGCCCTCCACATTCTTAAAATGTCATTTATGGGTATTCCCCTAATGAAAAATTAAGCCTTTCATAAACAAATGTGCATAGAGAATTCATTTTGATATGTATGATTCACAATCTAATTTTTATTGGCAATATCTTGAAGTGTTGCAGCTTGCGCAATTCCTACAGGGGATAAAGATCTATCCGTTTTTCCCATCTGATCTTTGCAGATTTCTTATAGATTTAAAAGGACTCACTAAAAAAGCCATGAGGAAAATAATTATGAATACAATCCACAGCAAAATGAAGTACGGGGCTGAAACCTAAGATAATGAAAAGTCACTGAATGTTATGCAAAGCTTCACAGTTGAAGTACTCTATTCCCATTTAAAATTTCAAAAAAACTAGATTTTCTTCTTCTTACTGATTTTTCGTATATTAGGAATGCATATTTACCTCCAAAAAATCACAAACAAAAAGCCTTCCGAAAATATCATTTCCAAAAGGAGTATCTGCCAAACCTTACTGCACAGAAAATTATATATACACATTCTTTTTTAACACATTCTCAAATAACTATGGTAGGCGTTCCTGAGATCACCTCCTCCACCCCCCAAAAAAAGAACAGCAAATCTAACCACAATAAAGTATTAACCAAATTTTTTTAATGCAGTTATCACCAGCTAAGCAATTTATCACACAGCTCCTCAAAGTCTCAGACACACACAATGACATACCAACATGTCAAAACAGTTATTATAATTTGAAAAATTATACAACAGGAACATAAAAGTAGGAAAAAAAAAACTTCCCCTGGAAAAACTCAAGTAGATTTGGGAGAGAGCAAAAAACGAGACTAATTTTAGAAAAATAACATTTCTTCAAGTGTTTGGTGTTTATCTGATACTGGTTCACTTTCGTAAAGAGAAACTTTACCTAACAAGACTCACACCAGGGATCTGATCTATCCCCAAAGGCACTTTCTTAAAATGAGAAAGAACAAAGAAGGAAATCTCTCAGCATGTGCTTTCCATACTAGTTTCTTTGGACAGCATCAAGAGTGACAATATAGTCTGCACAAGCTTTTCGGCTTTATTCTATGGTCCATGTATAACAACTGATTAGCTATCATTCAAAAGAACTCCTAACAAAATAAATATTAGAAGGCAAAGATCACAGCAACATGATGACTCTATCATAAGAGAAAAATCATAGAAAACATGTCGTAAAGTTGTGTGCTTTTTTTTTATTTCAAGGGTTAACTATCTCCAAATATTCAAATTCCTAAGGCTTTCTCATTTCAGTCAAGAGTTTGAAACTGGAGAAAACCCAAAACCATCCATTCTAAATCTGCTCTCCCTTAAATAAGTTGTAATTATAAGTACAGTTTAAAAGAATGACACTCAAAGCCAATACTTTAATATACAAATCTTGGAGTGTAAACATTGTGAAGTTATTAGGAGAAAAGATCTTTCGGTGAGGATATTCCACAGGAAAAACTCTACAGAATCAAATCTGGCATTTGGTTGTTCTAGAAGTTGTCGTTTCATTAAAACGGAGAAAAAAATTAAATAATTTGTATTAATTATAAAAAGAAGACTCTCTCCAAAGATTAACAATTGTATATCCCAATCTCCACTCTGACAGAGATGTCAGTTCTCTGGGTCGAGACATAACCAGCTGCTGGGTTCACACACACAGGAAGCCACAGAGAAGATCGCGTTCAGAGCCTCGAAATAATACGCGTTAGTTAAGAACTGCCTGCTACTAAACCAAAATTATTCAAGCGGAGCCCCATTTGTCACAATCCAATCATAAGGGTTCCACCCCCCCTCCCCCAACTGCTTGTGTAGTGGTATATCTGCTTCGGTAAAGAAGCCATCATCAGGTAAAGATGGGGTGGGAGAAAAGCGGGGAAAAGGGGGCACCCTTTCATCTAATTTCGTGAGGCGTGAGTAATTGGTACAGTTAAGAGGAACGTTCTATTTATCGGGGGTTAGAGTAGCATGAGGGGAGAATTTCGTTCAAATCAACATGGCCAGCAAGATGTCCCTACAAACAAAAGGCAATGGGGGGATATAAACACGAACCATTCACCTCCATCAGCTACAGCATCGCCATCATGGTGTGTGCAGAGACCCCCAAAGGCTCCTCTCACCCTCCACACCAGCCAAGGCAAGAGAAGGGAGAGAGGTAGCTACATCCCCCTCTCCCAACACTGCTTCCAAAGACACACTCTTCGAGGGGGTTTCTCCCCTCGGCTGCCCGGAATCAGAGAGAGAGTAACGTCCCGCCCAGGCTGACTCTCCCCCGCTACCTCTCAGCCGAACCCCAATGCCGGCCCGGGGCTCGCTAAACTTTACCAGAGCTTCTCCCCCAGATCCCCACCCTATCGCCCCGGGATCGCGTTTCCCTCAAGCGGGGCACCCCAGGCGCTTCCTGACAAGCGAGCAGCCGGGGAGAGCCGAGTCCGGGGCGGGGGCGACAGGGATCCACGGAGGGGCGGGGCGGCCGGAGCCAAGTTCCCGGGGGTCTGAGAAGAGCGCCTGACAGGAGCCCGGGACTGCAAAGGAGGAAGAGGAAGCGGCCACGGGGAGCTTTCCCAATCCCCCCTACAAGAGCACCCTGCCCCCAGCCCCAGCTCCCCATGGGGGGCGGGGAGGCTAACTAGAAGGTGAAAAAGCCGAGCCCAGGAGACAGCTGCAGCCCCTACCTCCCGACTCCCTATCTCTTCCCCCGCCACCCCCGCCAGAGGCGCCCACAACAATAACACGCCGGGGACGACCCGTCAGCGCCCCCGAGGCACCCGGGGCCCGCGGCCCGCCGCAGGCGGGCCCCCTCTGCTGAGACCGGGCGCGCCTCTCTCCCTACAACTCCAGGCCCGGGTGGAGTCAGGCCCGAGCGGCCCCCCAGGGTCGGACCCATCCCCCCAGGCACCAGAGGCGCCGTCGCCGCGGCCGAATATTAGAAGTGAATTCGAGCTGCGCTTTACCTTTAGTTCCGCACTGTCCGCCATCTTGCGTCTGTCAGCGCAAGCGCAGTGAACCTCGCCGGGGGCCGCCGCTAGACCCGCCCCTCTAGCCGGCCTGGCCCCGCCCCGGCCCGCCCCTCCACCTTCCCAGCCCGCCTCTGGCCTCCGCCCCGCTTAGTGCGCTCGAAGCCCCGCCCCGGACACGTACAACTGCGAGACAGGCACGTTCTATTTAAATAATGGCGCCAAGCGGCGAGGTTTGACAGTTACTGCCCCCTCGGCCTCCCAGCCCCCCATCCTCGCTCAGCCAGCGCCTCCCGGGAAGGGCAGGGGCGAGAGGGATGCTGGCCTGAGCCCCATCTCTCCGCGGTCCGTGGAACGCTTCTGCATAGCTTCGACGCCTACGGTCACAGAAACAATGCTGTCTTCCAACCCCTAATAAGCAAGGCTTTTTCAGCACCTGCTACTTGCGAGGCTACCAGTGGGCTAAAAATAGAAATCCGTTACATTTAAGGGGCCCTTAATGAAGCATTTCTAGCATTATTGGCTCAGATCCTCCTCTTGATAACGCGGTGAGGTAGGCAAGGAAGAGATAATTCCCAGGGTATAGATTCAGAAATGAAAGCTCAGAAAGGAAAAGTGACTTGCACAAACAAGAATTTTAGCGAGGTGGCGTAAGACAAAATTTTGAAGGTGTTCATTAACATTTTTGTTTAAAAAAAATGTATTTAGTGACTATCTGTTGGCTTTGTGCTAACGGCTAAATATACATTGGGGAATCAAAGTCCCTGCCCTTCTGTAGTTCTCTAATGGGGAATCAGACAAGTGAACGAACAAAGATACAATTTCAAATGTTATTTTTTGAGCACCAGAAGGGAGCAAACGGTCCATTGAGAAAGAAGAAGGGTTTGGGAGATGTACTTAATTCTGGGAGAGTTTTATCCACTAAATTGACATTTAAGTAGACTTGATGGCAGGATTATTTCATTCTTTTTTGTCTCTACTAAAAGCCTTCTGGGCCGGGCGCGGTGGCTCAAGCCTGTAATCCCAGCACTTTGGGAGGCCAAGACGGGCGGATCACGAGGTCAGGAGATCGAGACCATCCTTGCTAACACGGTGACACCCCGTCTCTACTAAAAAATACAAAAAACTAACCGGGCGAGGTGGCGGGCGCCTGTAGTCCCAGCTACTCGGGAGGCTGAGGCAGGAGAATGGTGTAAACCCGGGAGGTGGAGCTTGCAGCGAGCTGAGATCCGGCCACTGCACTCCAGCCTGGGCGACAGAGCGAGAGACTCCGTCTCAAAAAAAAAAAAAAAAAAAGCCTTCTATATACCTCCTCCCCAATCCCCACTTTTTACTAATCAACTTTGCCTCATACCTCATGGAAAAAATGAAGGATATCAAATAAACTCCCTTCTCACCATCAAAACTACCCTTATCTGCATAGAACATCTGGGTTACTATGAATAAAGTGTCCCTGCGCCTAGGAAGGCCAGTACCTTTACCAGTGACCTGGATTTTTTTCACGCACATTCCTAAGGATTTTGCTCCTACCATTACCTGCCCTCCAGCATCATTAGTTTTTCCCCTCTCAGTTGAATTGCTCCTATCAGCATATAAATATACTGAAATTTCTCCCATCTAAAATAAACTTCCTTTGACTCCAAAATTGCCTCTAGGAACTGCCCTATTTTTCTGCTATCTTCATAAATTCTCAGAAAGGTTTTTCAAGATCTCTCCAATAGTGCTTGTTCCTACTTCTCACTTCACATTCACTTCTCAGTCTACCCTGATCCAGCTTTGACTTCCATCATTAGTATCACTTATCAAGATTACTAATGATCTTGTTTCCAAAGGCAATTGCCAATTCTCTATCCATATCTAAATTGACCTTTCTGTAGAATCGTGAATAATTGACATGGCTCCTTTGATTTGAAACACTTTTCTCCCTGAACTTACCTACACATCACAGATAGTCCTGTTCCCTCACTGGGCCTCCTTTTTGTTTGCTGATTTCTCCTCTTTGGCTCAATCTTTAAATGTTGTACTGCTCCAGGACTCGGTCCTTGCATTCTTCTCTATTTTATCACTGGGTGATCTTGTCTAACGGGTTGACTTGAAGTCTATATGCTCATGACTTTGAAAATGCTCTCTAGCCTAAACCACTCCATTGTCAAGAAACAAAACTAAAACAAATTGAGATTAAATATCTCATTGGCATTATTGCAATCCTAGAATTGGACAACCCTTCATTCCACAAAATAGAATAAATGTTGCAATGAATCAAGCAGAGGATGTTAGCTTTAGAGACAGAAAATAGACTGAAGAAGGCAGAAACAACAAAAAGCAGATTGGTCATGTCAAAGTTACTTTTCTTTCAGGTGGAGACATGGAGACAGAACAACAGAAAGAAAATGGATTGGTTAACATTGGGTTACTTCAGATATTCTATTTTAAGGATTAAAACAGAGGAAATTTCATTATCATGGCTGTTAAAGATTAAAACTGTTCTGTTTAGAAAATTGGTCTCTCTCTCATGATTTTTTGTAAAACCAGATAACTCAGTTTTGTTTTAGTGAACATGGGTGACACCATTTTGATTTTTAGTCTAGTCTGGAGGCCTGATGCAGGAATTTGGTTCAAAACAATGGCATCCTGTGATTTTTATTTAACAATTAACCTAGGTGAAATTGTGACACTAAGACTGAGGGCATTAGCACTACCCTCACTTAACATCATTCTGGTTTTCTAGTCTCAACACATCATTTATAGATTACAGTGTCCTCACAATTATGCATTTCTGTCATTGCAGGTGAAGAGAGACCACTTGACATTCAACAGTTGGCTGTACACAAACATTTAAAACTTTTTGAGAGAACATAGTTGAGAATTATGACTATCAGGTAGACAATGCCAAGAGTTCAGAGTATGCTTCTTAGCTAGGGTTGCCATAAACCAAACCAACTAAAATCATATAGATCAAAGAATGAGCCAGATGAGAAATCTACCTGTTTTAACCAAGTAGCCTGCTAACTTTTTGAAACTGAGTCTCTATAATACCAGATTATGTACAACAACAAGTGTCAGCAACAGCACAGATTTCCCCCTGTTTGGTTAGTAGGTAGCCATTCTGTCATCTAGCATCTCAGGAATTGGTTAAATTGAAGCAAAGAGTGCTAACTCTACGAAAGAGGCCACTAGTAAAATTTGAACAAACAGTTGCATTAGGGATGTTGCTAAAGTTACCCACTAGGTGGAATAAAAGCTCTCTTGGGTCCTGTAAAGGTTTGGGTTTGACGTGTTACACTTTATCAACTTACCCACAAAAACAACTGATTGTGAAATTTTAACTACAGCATTATCCTGCCAAGTGGAACAGGTGGGCAAAAGCAAGAAAAAATTAAGAAGGGAAAGAGTCTTATTATGGTAGCGAGTCTTCTTCTGACAGTCTTGGAAAACACTGTCCACAACATGATGTCAGCAATTTCTCATCCTGGTTTGCAGTTTAAATGTCTCTGGCTGTGGCATCAGGTGTTCTGCTGAACCCTCTGTGTGGTTCCCTCATCAAGCATGGGACTTATCCCTTGAAATTTATATCGAGTTGTTCAGCTTAGCAGTTTTTGTTCATGGTTGGAGAATTGTAGTCAGATATTGAAGGCAATGAGAACTCAGGATCCAGTCTAGTCTATAGATATATGATAAAAACTCAAAAACAATGAACAAAGCTGCAATCTAATAACAGGTGTATTATAGTTTTCATCAGAAACATAATTTTTCTCTCTACAGTCATTCCTGTTTCCACCAAAGATAATCATGGTAAGACCAATTTGTTTTTTTAAATTATTTTAGTTTCAAACTTGACCTGATTATTTACATAAGTGCAGCAAGAATAACCACATAAGCTTCTTTTAAATTTATTTTGCTGGAAATGGTGACGACGAGTCTCAGATTGGACTTTTAAAAACCTCTTGATGTTAGGAAGTCAAACCAAGGCAGACATCAGACTTTGCCTGCAATATCTAATATCTTGAGGTTTCTGGGCCTGCCTGAAAGTGACAACTGTTGTTCACTATAAGGCTGAGATCCCTTGAAAATTGGCATTCTATGATTCTATGCACATTTTAAAATATGACGTTGCTATATATATATGAATATATATATATGAATGATATGGTTTGGCCCTGTGTCACCAACCAAATGTCACCTTGAATTGTAATAATTCCCAGATGTCAAGGGCAGGACTAGGTGGATATGATTGAATCATTATCAATTCAATTGATAATGAATGAATGAACAGCACTGGTGGCGGGGGGGGGGCGGGGGCGGCGGAATCCCCCCGTGCTGTGCTTGTGATAGTGAGTTCTCAGGAGATCTTATGGTTTTATAAGGGGCTTCCCCCTTTGCTCGGCAACCATTCTCTCTCCTGCCACCCTGTGAAGAGGTACCTTCTACCATGATTGTAAGTTTCCTGAGGCATTCCCAGCCATGCAGAACTGAGTCAATTAAACCTCTTTTCTTTATAAATTACCCAGTCCCAGGTATGTCTTCATAGCAGCATGAGAACAGACTAATACAATATGACACTGCAATCAAAGCTTTGGTAATGTAACCAATATTTCCAGTTGTATTTTGTTAAAGAGAAGAGCTTCTTATTGAACTTATGCAAATAACTATATTGTCATAAAAATAAGAATCTTCATGATTAGTTTACAAATGTTGGAGGAATTAAGTAGGAAGGAAAAGCAAATGTTTGAATTTTTGTTTGCAAAAGTATGCCTTACCAAATTGCTATAAGCTATCAGTAGCTTAAAAGAAAAAAGGTTTTCTTAAATATTGAAAAAGAAAACCTATTAAAAGAGAGCCAGCAAGGTTTCAAATTTTATTTATTTTTCTTTCTTTCTTTTTTCTTTTCTTTTCTTTTTTTTTTTTTTTTTTGAGACAGAGTCTTGCTCTTTTACCCAGGCTGGAGTACAGTGGCACAATATTGGCTGACTGCAACCTCCGCCTCCAGGATTCAAGTGATTCTCTTGCCTCAGCCTCCTGAGTAGCTGGGATTACAGGTGCCCAGCACCATGCCTGGCTAATTTTTGTATGTTTTGTAGAGACAGGGTTTCATCATGTTGCCCAGACTGGTCTTGAATTCCTGAACTCAAGCGATCCACCCACCTTGGCCTCCCAAAGTGCAGGGATTACAGGTGTGAGCCACCATACCTGACCTCAAATTTTAAAAGCTGTAAAAACATCCTGATTTCTCTCTTTCATTCACCTCCCAAATGAATCCATCAGCCGGTCCAACTGACTCTAAATCAAAGCCCAAGCCAGTTCATTTCACTGCATCTCCACTATCATCATCCATTGATGCTTATTTTTGGACCCATTACAAGCTGCCATAGTCTCAAAACTGCTGGTAAAACTACCTAACTCAAAGGGCCACGTTATGACTTCCATGGCCCTAGGCACTTTTGCTTTCTTGGTTTCTGTGCTACAGTAGAAATATATACAGTTGACGCTTGAACAACACGAGTTTGAACCACGCAGATGCACTCATATGTGGACTTTTTTCCTGCCTGTGACACCTCTGAAATGGCAAGACCAACCCCTGGTCTTTCTCCTCTCTCTCAGCTACTCAATGTGAAGACAAGGATGAAGATCTTTATAATGACCCACATCTGCTTAATGAACAGTCTTCCTTATGACTTTTGTAATAACATTTTCTTTTCTCTAGCTTAGTCTGTTATAAGACTACAATACGTAACACGTATAATATACAATGTGTGTGCTAATTGACTGTTTATGTTATTAGTAAGGCTTCTTGTCAACAGTAAGCTATTAATAGTTAAGTTTTTGGGGAGTGAAAGTTATATGTAAGTTTTCTACTGTGTGAAGAATTTTCTACTCTGTGAAGAATTTTCTACTGTGTCAGCTCCCCAATCCCCTGGTTGTGCAGATCAACTGTATTTGGGCTTTGTCCCTCATTCCTGAGACAGAGCTCCTAAAACACATGGAATTTTCTAACAGAAGTATCTTTTGCTTTCATAACAAGCCTCCTTCAATCATACCTAATGAGATGACATGGAGTGGGGCCCCTAGATGGCTTCAGGATGGGTACTGGTCCCCACAAAATTAGAAGGTGGGGCTGGGTATGGTGGTTCACACCTGTAATCCCAGTACTTTAGGAGGCCAAGGTGGGAGGATCGCTTGAGCACAGCAAGTCAAGGCTGCAGTAAGCTGTGTTCGCACCATTGAGCACCAGGCTGGGTGACAGAGAGAGACTTCCTCCTTCTACCCCCAAAATAATTGAAAAGTGAGAACTTTCAGCTTCATCCCATCTGCTACCTCCAGGGAGAAGAAGGGGCTGGTGATTGAGCTATAAATTCTTCAACAAGAGATAGGAGAGGTTCTGCGCTGCAAACACATGACAGTACTGTGGGGAAGGGCAACAAGGCATGGAAGCTCTGCATATTCCCCCATTACATTGCCCTGTGCATCTCTTCCATTCAGCTGTTTGAGTGGCGTCCTTCCTAATAAACTAGTAAATGTAAGTAACATGTTTTCCTCAGTTCTGTGGTCATTTTAGTGAATTATTCATGCTGAGGAAGGAATTGTAGGAAGCCTTGACTTTACAGCTGGTCAGTCAGAGTGCAGGTGGTCTAAGGAACTTGTGACTGGTGTCTGAATGAGAGTATCCTTGTGGGACTGAGCCATTAATTTGTGGGGGTCTGAACTAACTCCTGGAGTTGACATCAGAATTGAAATGACTTGTAGGTCATCCAGTTGCTGACAGAGAATTGAAGAATTGGTGTGGAAAGTCACCATGTATTTAGTATCAGAAAGAACATCAGAGGTACATTCTTCCATTTAAAAAATTAATTATGTTTCCTTTTTTGTTTCTTTGTTCTTTGTCGAGACAGAGTCTCACTCTGTCGTTCAGGCTGGGGTGCAGTGGCACCATATCGGCTCACTGCAGCCTGCACCCACTGGGTTGAAGCAGTTCTCCTGCATCAGCCTCCCTAGTAGCTGTGATTATACGTGTGCACTACCATGCCCAGTTAATTTTTGTATTTTTAGTAGAGACAGGGTCTTGCCATCCCCGTCTCCACCTTCTAATTTTATGGGGACCAGCACCCATCGTAAAACCATTTAGGGGTCCTACTCCATGTCACCTCGTTAGGTGTGAGTGAAAGAGGCTTGTTATGAAAAGAGGCTTCTTATGTCTCAAACTCCTGACCTCAAGTGATCTGCCTGCCTTGGCCTCCCAAAGTGCTGGGATTACAGGAGTGAGCCACCACACCCTGCCAAAAAAAAAATTATATTTCTTTTTCTTTTGAGACAGTCTCACACTTGTTGCCCAAGCTGGAGTGCAATGGTACAATCTCGGCTCAGGCTCACTGCAACCTCTGCCTCCCAGGTTCAAGTGATTCTCCTGCCTCAGCCTCCCGAGTAGCTGGGATTACAGGCACACGCCACCATGCCTGGCTAATTTTTTGTATTTTTAGTAGAAATAGGGTTTCACCATGTTAGCCAGGCTGGTCTCAAACTCCTGACCTCAGGTGATCCACTCGCCTCAGCCTCCCAAAGTGCTGAGATTACAGGTATGAGCCACTGTGCCTGGCCTAATATTTCATCCTTTTTTTTTTAAAAGACGGGGTCTCCATATGTTGCCCAGGCTGATCTAGACCTCCTGACCTCAAGTGATCCTCCCACCTCAGCTTCCCAATAGCTGGGATTATAGGCACAGGCCACCAAGCCCAAAAAATTATGTTTTAAAACTGTGTTGCTATAAATACAAATGTAATCCCAGCTAATTATGTTAGTGGATCTTCAGGGTGTTGCTTTTCTGGCTGGAAACCTCTGTGGCCGCTGGAGCCTCTGTCCAAGTTTTGCTCGGGCCTGCTGGGCTCACTTTGCCCACTTGGCCTGGCAGGCTGAGCTAGGCTCACACTACCTACCAGGATCCCACCCCTGCCAAGGGTGACTGCATGAAGTGGTGAGGGGTGTGTGAGTGAGCATGGAGTCCAACTGTGCAGTCAGACATGCCAGCTGCCACAGTGGGTTGAACAACTCCAGGTGCCAGCTTGCATGCTGGTTCTCTGCAAGGCTGCAGCTGGATCAGGCACACACAAGCAGCTTCCATGCCTGGCACCAGGGAACATGGTGGTGCCTGGAAGCATGGAGACACCAAGAACCTAAGGGCTCCAAAGAGGGAGTCACAGCCCTGGCTTGAAGAGCTCCCCAATCTGAGCTCCCCGAAGGGCCACAGCTCTTTTTTCCTCCTCTTTGCCTGGAGGGTGGCGAGAAGAGGGTAGCTCCTCTCTGCTAGGCAAGTCATCCCAACAAGTGTTGAGTTCTAGAAGCAAAGAGGGTAGCTCCTTCTGCAGCTAGTCATCCTGACAAGAGTTTAACTATCAGCTGAGAGGGTAGCTCCCCTCTGCAGCTGGTCGTCTCATTGTCTGCAGTGCTCTGGCTGAGCCCAGGGCTTTTATGGGCCTCAGATGGGAGGAAGTGCTGCCAATTGATCCATGGGTGGCCATGGGAGGGCCTGGAAAAGGCACCGCAAGTTCCCACTCCAGTCAGCAGGACTAGCAGCCTGGCCTGAAGGTGGGGCTTCACCGGTAACATGACCTCTTCCACCCAGGAGCCAGTCTGCCTCCTGCCACCTTCCATGGTGCCCAGGTTGACCTTGCTAAAGGGCACCTGTAGTCCAGTGCTGAGTTGTCCTCAGACCCCCCTCAGCTTCCTCCCAGAGCTCCTTGGGGCCCAAATTCTGGAAAGGTCCAAGACGGCAGGGGGCTGGTGTGTCAGTGCTGGCCCAAGTGTGCACACACCTGGCCAGACTGTAACAGTGCCTGAGCTCAACCCCAACCCTGCTCTGAGATTGGAGCAGGCACCAGGAGCAGGGAGAGGCTAGGCACCAGGAGCAGACACCCCCAAGCCTGAGGGGGGAGGGGGATTTTCCCAGGACCCCAAGGGTGCAGACTGCAGAGATGCCCAGGTCCTGTGCCTGGGAGGGTAGGACTCCTGCCTGCCTACTCTGTGGGGCAGCATGCAGGCAGCCCTGGTCATGCCTCCTTGCAGCTCCAGGTCCTCACTGGGCCCCTCTCTGCCCACCCCTCTGTGCCCAACCACGCTGCTCCCTGCTGGCAGGTGGCTCAGCCTGGCCCCATTGCAGTGGCACCCAAGGTGGCAGGCTCGGTGGGGGGGGCTCTCACTTGTCCCTGGCTCCTGCTGGCTTTGTGGAGCACAGCACTACTCCAGCCCAGCTCTGCTCCTCCTGGCACCCTCCCCACAGCAGCTGACTTGATGACAGCGGCCGCCACGGACAGCCAGCTGCTGCCATCAATTGCACTTAGTTTGTTCTTATTATTTGAAAATATTTAAAGCATTTTCATGGGACCCTAAGATTATTGTGGCCTTCGCCCAATATAAAAAAAAAAAAACAAACTCAAAATGAATCACAGACCTGAATTTAAAAATTAAAGTTAAAAAAGTCTTAGAAGAAAATCCCTATGTTATTGAGTTAGACATAACCTTCTTAGATATGGAACACACACTTAGATATGAATACCAATATACATGTTCGTAGGAAAGGTACAACCACTGTGGAAAATAGTTTGGTACTTCCTTTGAAAATAAAATGTACTTACTATACAACTCAGCAATTGCACCCTTAGGCAGAGAAATGACATTTTCATACAGAAGTTTGTAGAAGAATGTTCATAGCAGCTGTATTTATGAGTTCAAAACTGGAAACTACCCAAATCTCCCTCAATGAATAAATGGCTAAAACTGTGATACATACATACCATGGACTACTAATAAGCAATGAAAAAACAATATAACACCTTGGATAAATCTCTAGGAAATTATGCTGGGTTAAGAAAAAAAGAATTTCAAAAGAACACATAGTACATTATTGCATTTATGTAACAATCATGTAATAACATAATCATAGACATAGGCTGGTCTTGGTGGCTCACACCCATAATCCCTGCACTTTGGGAGGCTGAGTCAGGTGGATCTCTTGAGCCCAGGAGTTCAAGACCAGCCTGGGCAACATAGCAAGGCCCCTGTGTCTAAAAATAATGATCATAGTAACATAATTATTGAGATAGAGAACAGGCTAGTAGTTCTCTGGGGATTAGGGAAGGGTAGAAAGGATGGGTGATGTTGATGCCAATTTTTTGGTTGTGATATTGTATTATAGTTGCCTAGGATGTTAACATTGCAGGAGACTGAGGAAAGGTACATGTGACTTCCCTGTACATTTATCTTGCAGGTAACTTTACAATTATTTCAAAATAAAAAGTAGGTGTATATTGACTGTCCCCAGCTTACAATGGTTTGATCTACAATTTTAAAACTTTACCACAGTGCAAAAGCAATACACATTCGACCAGGTGCAGTGGCTGTGGCTCATGCCTGTAATCCTAGCACTTTGGGAGGCCAAGGCGGGTGGATCACCTGAGATCAGGAGTTCAAGACCAGCCTAGGCAACACGGTGAAACCCCATCTCTACTAAAAATACAAAACTCAGCTGGGCGCGGTGGCATGTGCCTGTAATCCTAGCTACTGTGGAGGCCGAGGCAGGAGAATTGCTTGAATTCCAGGAGGTGGAGGTTGCACTGAGTTGAGATCACGCCACTGCACTCTAGCCTGGGCAACAGAGCGAGACTCCATCTCAAAAAACAAACAAACAAAAAAAGCAATACACAGTCAGTAGAAACCATACTTCAAGTACCTATACAACCATTCTGTTTTCACTTTCAAAAACTATTCAATAAATTATTAATACATAAGATATTAAACACTTTATGATAAAATAGGCTTGTGTTAGGCAATTTGGCCCAATTATAAGCTAATGTAAGTGTTCTGAGCACATTTAAGGTAGGCTAGGGTAGGCTATGATGTTTGGTAGGTTAGGTAGATTAAATACATTTTCAATTTGAGATAGTTTCAGTTTATGATGGGTTTCTTTGAATGTAATCCCATCTTAAGCTGAGGAACATCTGTATGTGTATATATGTGAAAAGTGTACATATGTGCCTGTGTTTGTGTGTATATACATATATAGTATTTGTGTATGTATGTATATACATTGCATATATTAAAACATTGACATCAATAACCCCCATCTTCTCTACTCATCCCTAATTCCCAGAGAACTACTAGCCTGTTCTCCATCTCCATAATTATGCTATTATTACTTTTTTAGATGTGTGTGTGTGTGTGAATAATGAAGATGCAATGTGTCAAAATTTGTGAAGAGAGGGACATCAGCAAAATGGAGAAGTAGGCAGCTACAAATTTTCACACTGCCACAGAAATATTGAACAAATAACCAGAAATTGTCAGAGCAACTTTATCAGAATTTTGGGAAATAGTTAAAGATTTACAGCAACCAAGCAAATGTTCATTTTAAAAATTTATTTATTACTTTATTTATTTATTTATTTATTTATTTATTTTTAGAGACAAGGTTTCATTACATTGCCCAGTCTGGTCTCAAATTCCTGGGCTCAAGTGATCCTCCTGCCTTAGCCTCCCAAAGTGCTCCGATTATAGGGTAAGTCAACATGCCCAGCCAATTTTTTTTTAAGGCAACTTGAAAATGGAAAGAAAACTTTATGAACCCTTTCCCTGACTCAATAGCAGTCTTACAGATGGCAGCCCACCTTCCCAGGGTGGGACTCAGTTTATAGAGAGCTTGGGACTCCGTTTATAGGGACTTGTTTATAGAGAGCAGAGCCAACTTTATACACAATTATTATGTAAGTCCATTCTAACCTGTCTGGGTGTTACCTGAAAAACTGATGCAAAGTGCTCATTTTTGTTTTCACACTGTAACCCACTGTAGAAAAGCAGCAGGCATTGTTTAAACATTGTAAGGCAAACAAACAAACTGCAACTGCCTGGGGCCGAAGAGTACAGTTCGTACATCTATTAACCCTCCTAAAGCCTGGGAGTAAAAGCCAGGGAGAGATAATTGTTGGGAAGTTAGGGCATTCAAATTCAAAAGTGCTGTGCATATAGGACAACTTAGAAAGCAACACACATGTCTGGGACAGGATGCATGTTCAGAGAACTGAGAACAGCCTAAGATTGCACCACTGATTGACATATAGACTCAGTGCAACCAGGAAATGAATGCTGAAGAAGAATTTCAAATAGCCTTATTAAGTGTTAAAGGGGTGCTCCTGCAAAAAGTCAGATCTTAAAGATTGGAAAAAGTTTTGTTTGTTTGTTTGTTTGTTTGTTTTTTAAGTTCCCAGGGTTCAGGGAAATTTCAGTAAAAACCCTGGCTGTACAAAAGTTAAGCCATCAACAATCAAGAACAGCAAACTCTAGGGAATGTAAATAATCTGTTTTCCAGAGACAACACATTATAATATTCAAATGTCCAGTTTTCAACAACGACAACAACAACAACAAAAAACCACAAAGCGTACAAAGAAGTAGGAAAGCAATGGGAAAAATAAATTGACGGAAACCATTGCTGAGGCAGCACAGACATCAGACTTACTAGACACAGACTTTAAAGTAACTGTTTTTTTTTCTTTTTGAGACAGGGCATTTTTATGTATTCTTTTGAGAAGTGGCTCTTCATGTCCTTTGCCCACTTTTTATTTTTTATTTTATTTTATTTTTTTGAGACAGAGTCTTGCTCTGTTGCCCAGGCTGGAGTGCAGTGGCGCAATCTCGGCTTATTGCAGCCTCTGCCTCCTGGGTTCAGGTGATTCTCCTGCCTCAGCCTCCTGAGTAGCTGGGACTACAGGTGCGTGCCATCAAACCCAGCTAATTTTTTGTATTTTCTGTAGAGGTGGGGTTTCACTGTGTTAGCCAGGATGGTCTCAATCTCCTGGCCTCGTGATCCACCAGCCTCGGCCTCCCAAAGTGCTGGGATTACAGGCATGAGCCACTGCACCCAGCCTATGCCCACTTTTTAATGGGATTGTTATTTGAGTTCCTTGTATATGCTGGATATTAGTCCCTTGACAAATGAATAGTTTGCAAATATTTTTTCCCTTATAACAGGCTGTTTCTTCACTCTGTTGATAGTTTCCTTTGCCGTGTAGAAGCTTTTCAATTTAATACAGTCCCATTTGTCTATTTTTCTTTTTGTTGCCTGTGCTTTCAAGGTCTTAGCCATGAAATCTTTGCCTAGACCAGTGTCCTGAAGTGTTTTCTCTATATTTTTTCTAGTATTTTAATAGTTTCAGATCTTACCTTTAAGTCTTTAATCTATTTTAAGTTGATTTTTCTATATGGTGAGAGACGGGGGTCCAGTTTCATTCTTCTGCATATGAATTTACAATTTTAGTAGCACAATTTGTTGGAGAGACTGACCTTTCCCCAATGTATGCTATTGGTGCCTTTGTTGAAAATCAGTTGTCTGTAAACATGCAAATTTATTTCTGGATTCTCTATTCTGTTGCATTGGTCTATGTGTTTGTTTTTATACTGATACTATCCTGTTTTGTTTACTATATCTGCCTCTAACTTTGCTCTTTTTGCTCATAATTGCTTTGGCTATTTAGGCTTTTTTTTTTTCCTGGTTCTATACAAATTTTAGAATTGCTTTGTCTAATTGTGTGAAAAAATGATGTTGATATTTTAATAGAGATTGCATTGCATTTGTAGATTGCTTTAAACAGTATGGTCATTTTAATGATACTAATTCTTCCAATCATGAACATGGGATGTCTTTCCATTTGGTTGTGTACTCTTCAATGTCTTTTAACAGTACTTTGTAGTTTTCCTTGTAGAGATTTTTCACCTCCTTGGTTAAATTACTCCTAGGTATATTTTTTTGTCACTATTGTAAATGGAACTACCTTTCTTAATTTCTCTCTCGGCTAGTTTATTACTAATAACACTACTGATTTTTGTATGTTAATTTTTTATCCTGTAATGTTACTGAATTATTTTCTCAATAAAGAGTTTTTTGGTGGAGTCTTTAGGTTTTTCTAGATATAAGATCATAGATCATATCATCAGCAAAGAGGGACAGTTTGACTTCCTCTTTTCCAATTTGGATGCCATGTATTTCTTTCTCTTGCCTACTTGCTCTGGCTACGATTTCCAGTATTATGTTGAATAAGAGTGGCGAAAGTGGGCATCTTTGTCTTGTTCCAGTTCTTAGAGGAAAGGCTTTCAGCTTTTCCCCATTCAGTATGGTGTTAGCTGTGGGTTTGTCATACATGTTCTTTATTATGGTGAGGTATGCCTTCTCTGCCTAGTTTGTTGAGAGTTTTTATCATGAAGGGATGTTGAGTTTTATTAAACACTTTTTCTGCATGAGCTGAGAGATCATATGGTTTTGGTCCTCCATTCTGTCGATGTGATGTATGCTGTTTACTGATTTGCATACATCGAACCATCCTTGCATCCCTGGGATGAATCCCACTTGATCATGGTGTATTATCTTTGTGGTATGCTGTTGGATTTGATTTGCTAGTATTTTTGAGGATTTTTGTGTCTATGTTCATCAGGTATATTGGTCTATAGTTTTCTTTTTTGTTGCATCTTTGGCTGGTTTTGGCAACTGGGTAATGCTGGCCTCATAGAATGAGTTAGGGAGAATCTCCTCCTCTTCAATTTTTTGGAAAAGTTTGTAGACAATTGGTGTTAGTTCTTCTTTGAAAGTTAGGTGGAATTCAGTAGCGAAGCCATCTAGTCCTGGACTTTTCTTTGTTGGGAGACTTTTATTACTTCTTTGATCTCCTTATTTGTTAATGGACTGTTTAGGTTTTCTATCTCTTCCTGGTTCAATCTTGGTAGGTTATATATATTGAATTTTTCCATTTTCTCTAGATTTTCCAGTTTATTGGTGTATAGTTGTTTATATAAGTATCTGATGATCCTGTGTATTTCTGAGTATCAGTTATAATGTCTCCTTTTTCATTTCTGATTTTATTTGGATCTTTTTTTTGCTTAGTCTAGCAAGTGGTTTATCAATTTTGTTTATCTTTTCAAAAAGCCAACTCTTCATGTTATTGATCCTCTGTATTGTTTTTTATTATTTATTTATTTATTTTGAGATGGAGTCTCACTCTGTTGCCCAGGCTGGAGGGCAGTGGCACAATCTCGGCTCACTGCAACCTCCACTTCCCAGGTTCAAGTGATTCTCCTGCCTCAGCCTCCCGAGTAGCTGGGATTACAGGTTCATGCCACCACACCTGGCTATTATTTTGTATTTTTAGTAAAGATGAGATTTCACCATGTTAGCCAGGATTGTCTCAATCTCCTGACCTTGTGATCTGCCTGCCTTGGCCTCCCAAAGTGCTGGGATTACAGGCGTGAGCCTCTGCGCCCGGCTGATCCTTTGTATTGTTTTTTAGTGTCAATTTCATTTAGTTCTGCCTCAATGCTTGTTATTTCCTTCCTTCTACTAATTTTGGTTTTGGTTTGATCTTGCTTTTCAAGTTCCTTGAAGTGCATTATTAGATTATTTACTTTAAATCTTTCTATTGTTTTGATGTAGGCACTTATTTCTACAAACTTACCTCTCAGCACTGCTTTTGTTGTATCCCATAGATTTTAGAATGTTATGTTTTTATTTTCATTTGTTTCAATAAATTTTTATTTCTTCCTTAATTTCTTCCTTGACTTAGTGGTCATTCAGGAACATGCTATTTAATTTTCATGTATTTGTACAGTTTCCACAGTTCCTCTTGTTATTGACTTGGTTTTTGGTGGTTTGATAAAATTGTGATATATCAATTTTCAAAAACTTGTTGAGAGACATGTTTTGTGTCCCAATATATGGTCTATCCTGGAGAATGTTGTGTGTGCTGATGAGAAGAATGTATGTTCTGTAGCTGTTGGCTGAAATGTTCTATAAATGTCTGTCAGACCCATTTGGTCTAACGTGCAGTTTGTATCCAATGTTTGTCAATTTTCTGTCTAGATGATCTGTTTAATGCTGAGAGTGGGCTATTGAAGCCCCCCACTATTATTTTATTGCACTCTGTCTCTCCCTTTAAATCTAATAAAATTTGCTTTATATATCTGGGTGCTCCAGTGTTGGGTGCATATGTATTTACAATTGTTATATCCTCTTGCTAAATTGATTCCTTTATCATTATACAATGACCTTCTGTGATGGTTAATACTGAGTATAAACTTGATTGAATTGAAGGATACAAAGTATTTATCCTGGGTGTGTCTGTGAGGGTGTTGCTAAAGGAGATTAACATTTGAGTCAGTGGACTGGGAAAGGCGGACCCACCTTTAATCTGGGTGGGCACCATCTAATCAGCTGCCAGCACAGCTGGAATACAAAGCAGGCAGAAAAAAAAAATGTGAAAAGGCTAGACAGGCCTAGCCTCCCAGCCTACGTCTTTCTCCCATGCTGGATGCTTCCTGCCCTTGAACATCAGACTCCAAGTTCTTCAGTTTTGGGACTCATGCTGGCTCTCCTTGCTCCTCAGCTTGCAAGGAGCCTATTGTGGGACCTTGTGATCTTGTGAGTTAATGAACTTCCCTTTATATATCCTATTAGTTCTGTCCCTGTAGATAATGCTGACTAATATAACTTGTCTCTTTTTATTGGTTTTTTTTTTTTTTAACTTTATTTGTTTATTTATTTATTTGAAACGGAGTCTCGCTCTGTCGCCCGGGCTGGAGTGTGGTGGCCGGATCTCAGCTCACTGCAAGCTCCGCCTCCCGGGTTTACACCATTCTCCTGCCCCAGCCTCCCAAGTAGCTGGGACTACAGGCGGCCACCACCTCGCCCGGCTAGTTTTTTTTTTATTTTTTAGTAGAGATGAGGTTTCACCATGTTAGCCAGGATGGTCTTGATCTCCTGACCTCGTGATTCGCCCATCTCAGCCTCCCAAAGTGCTGGGATTACAGGCTTGAGCCACCACGCCCGGCCTTTTTATTGTTTTTTACTTCAAGTTTATGTTATCTAAGTGTAGCTACTCCTACTCACTTTTGATTTGTTTGCTTGGAATATCTTTTTCCATCTTTTTACTTTCAGTCTATATGTGTCTTTCTACAGGATGTCTGTTTCTTATAGGCAGTAAATAATTGGGTCTTTCAAAAAGTCCATTCAGCCAGTCTACGTCTTTTAAGTGGAAAGTTTAATTCATTCACATGCAAAGTTATTATTGATATGTGATAGCTTATTCTTATCATTTTAGTAAATTATTTCTGGGTGTTTCATAAGTCTTTTAGTAGTTTCTTTCTTTATTATGATTTAACATTGTGGTTTGATAGTTTCTGTAGTGATAACATTTGAGTCTTTTCTCTTTCTTGTTTGTGCATTTGCTCTACCAGTGGTTCTTACATTCTTATGTGTTTCATAATGGTAAATAACATTCTTTCTCTGGCAAATTTCTTATTCATATCTTGAATTGTTTTTCTGGTTTATTTCACTTCCATTTGTAGGACTCCCTCAAGCATTTCTTGCAGGGAGCAGAGGGGAGAGGAGGACTTTATCCTGAATATGTGTCTACAGTGTTGGTTGCATAGGACGTGTTGGCTTTGATTCTGGGTGGTGATGAAGTTTTTGCTTGTCTGGGAAAGACTTTATTTCTTCTTCACTTATAAAGGACAATCTTGCTGGGTATAGTATCCTTAATCAGCAGTTTTTTTCTTTCAGCACTTTGCATATACTCTCCATTCTGTCCTGGCCTGTAAAGTTTCTGAAGAGAAGTCCACTATTAGTCTGATGGGGGTCCCTTTATAGGGAACCAGATGCTTTTCTCTTGCTGTCTTTAGAATTCTCTCTGTTTTTGACAGTTTGACTATAATGTGTCATGGAGAAGAACTTTGCATTATATCTGTTGGAGGATCTCTAAGCCTCTTGCATCTGGGTGTCTAAATCTCTTGCCAGACTTGGGAAGTTTTTATCTGTTATTTCATTAAATAGGTTTTCTAACTCTTTTGTTTTCTCTTTGCCTTCTAGGACTCCAAAAGTTTGCATATTTGGTTGCTTTATGGTGTGTCATGTGTCAAGTTAGGGTTTGCTCATTCTTTTTCTTTTTTCTTTATTTTTGTCTCACTGGGCTATTTCAAAAGACCGTTCTTCGAGTTCTGAGATTCTTTCTTCTCCTTGATCTACCTATGGTTGAAGCTTTCAAATGTAGTTTGTATTTTATTCAAAAATAAACAGTGTACACTGGTGTTGGTGGTAGCTGTGATAGGCTGTGTGAGCTAGTCTCCAGGCCTGCAGGTGACACGCACAGGTAATTGCCAGCTGTTGTGGTAGTGGCAGGGTGGGTAGGCCCCTGGGAGGAGTGGTCAGGTGTCAGTGGTGGTGGACTGGACAATCTTCAGTGCCCTGAACTGCATGCTCTGGCAATGGTGAGGTGAAGCTGGTGCCATGTGAGTTTGTCCTCAGGGCTCCCCAGTGGTGTGTGCAGAGATGGGGCAACTTCCAGGCCTCTGGTGGAATGCTTAGGTTAGGAGTGGCAGTGACCATGCATTGGCCCTGCCACTGGGGAGGGCATGGTTGCTTTTAGTGGTGGCAACCTAGGCTGACAGATGGGGAATGCATGACTTGCTTGTACCTCAGCCCTGGTGGCAGCAGCCCATGCCTTACTTGTGCCTCAGCCCCAGCAACAACAGCCTGCTCCTTGCTTATGCCTCACACCTGGTACCACTGGGCCCCAGGACAGTGCGCAGTCTGTTGTGGCTGGGATCTCAAAATGACACCTTCCTGTAAGCTGCCTAGGACTCAGGAGGAGTGTGTGACCCAGAGCAATCTCCCTCCCTGGATCAATACCATCACGGGTTCTCCAGGCACATCACTGTGTTAGTTTCTGGGCCCTCAAGGCTCTGGGGCTCTCCCGAGGCTAGGATTGCAGAAGTACACAGTGGAAATTTGGTCTGCTGGGGGTCTCTAAGCCACCTTTCCCTGCACTCTGTCTTGCTTCTCTTTCCTTCCTTGTTTGAGCGTTGCTTGTCATGTTTCTGTAAAATTTCAGTGTTCTCTCTTGGATGATCTATTTGAAGTGTAATTACCTACTCACTATTTTCGTTCTTAGTGGAGGAGGTGACTACAGATGCTTCTAGTCGGCCATCTTGAAGCCTCTCACCATCTTCACTGTAATGTTTAACTAGGCGTATTTCCTAGTCAGGGCATTTTAAACCAATGATTAAGAAACCACCATTTAGTAAGCCTAGATTGAAGATCGGATCTATTTTCAGCATGAAAGCTTAACTTTTTAGTCATTAAGAAGCAGTTCAATTTTCTTTCTCACTAACATTCTTGGTATTATAACTTTAAGAATATTCATATCCAGGCACAATGGCTAATGCCTGGATAATAATCCCATTGCTTTGGGAGGCTGAGACAGGAGGATCACTTGAGGTCAGGAGTTCAAAGCAAGCCTGGGCAACACAATGAGACCCTGTGTCTACAAAAAAAAAAAAAAAGCCAAATGTAATGGTGCACAGCTGTAGTCCTTGCTACTTGGGAGACTGAGGTGGGAGGATCGCTTGAGCCCAGGAGGCTGAGTGAGCCCTGAGCCGAGATGGCACCATTGCACTCCAGCCTGGGCAATGAGAGTGAAACCCTGTCTCAAAAAAAAAAAAAAAAAAACCCACAAATGAGTAACTTTTAAAAATTAAAAAACTCCACATTATTAACTGTAGTTTTCAGTCTTCAGTAGAATAGTAGAATGAAATATGCCTGGGATTACAGGCATGAGCATGGTGGCTCATGCCTGTAATCTCAGCACTTTGGGAGACAGAGGAGGGAGGATCAGTTCAGCCCAGCCAGCCTGGGCAACATAGGGAGATCCAGTCTCCACAAAAAAATAAAAACATGGTAGCTGAACATGGTGGCTCACAACTGTAGTCCCAGCTCCTTGGGAGGCTGAGGTAGGAGGATCTGCTTGAGCCTGGGAAGGCAAGGCTACAGTGAGCTGAGATGGTGCCACTGCCCTCTAGCTTGGGTGACAAAGTGAGACCCTGTCTCAAAAAAGAAGAAAGAAAGAAAAGAAAGCAAAGAAAGAAAGAAAGGAAGAAAGAGAAAAACAGAAAGAGAAAGGGAGACAGAGGGAGGGAGGAAGGAAAGGGAGGAAGGGAGGAAGAGAGAGACAGAAAGAGAGAGAGGAAGAAAGGAAGGAAAGAAGGAAGGAAGGAAGGGAGAAAGAAAGAAAGAAAAAGAAAGAAAGAGAGAAAGAGAAAGAAAAAGAAAGGAAGAGGAAAGAAAGAGAGAAAGAAAAAGAAAGAAGGAAGGAAAGAAAGAAGGAAAGAAAGAAAGAAACAGAAAGAAAGAAATAAAGGAAAAGAAAAGAAATAAGAAACATTAGGTAACGAAGGGGGAAAGAATAAGGAAATATTCCAATTGTATCTTATTGTGAGTGAGTGTGGCTTAGTGGAAGGAACTCAATCTCAAGGATTAGATTTTTTTATTCAGTTTTAAAGCAACATTAAATTTCAATTAATGGGGTCAAAATATTGTGGTCTACCCTCAGGACCATAAAATCAGGGTAGCAGAAGCCCTGCTTGGAGTTAAAAATAGATCCTGGGATATGGATAATCAAAGGTTTTTATTGTTGTTACCTTCATTCTATTTCACTGCAATATGTCCTCAAAACAAAAATGCCTGTGATAGTCACTAAGTTTGTTCTCAAATACCCAGGTTCTCTTTTCTGTGAATCTGATAAGATGACACTTTCCCACACTTTTGAAGTTAGGCATATCCATTGGTTTTGCTTTAAATAAGAAAGCGTTAGCAGGGGGAAGATGTGTCACTTTTAGGCAGAGCTATGGATTTGTGCCATGTCTGTCCTCTTGCTGCTGTGATAACCGTGGAAGCATATGTTGAAGTACAGCTTTCATCACCAAGGTTCCTGAGTGACTACAACAAGCAGATGCCCTTGCCGATGCACACTGGACATGTAATATAGGCAAGAAATGAACTGATATATTTTTTAGTCATTGAGACTTTGGAGTTTGTTATTACAGCATAATCTACCTTATCTTGACCGATCTCTAATATGGGATGCTGCCAGAACAAAAACCTAAAAAACTGGCATTGGCTCAGTGGTCAGGTGGTATTGAAAAGGATGGTGAGCCATGTTACACAATGGTGAGACATTTGGTAAAGCTGTTGGGTAAAGTTACTTGGAAGGTAGATGATGTGCCTAGTAAACTTGTAGCTCTAGAGGAAGCAACTAGAAAACATAATGGTGTAAATAGCCAATATATTTGACAATAAATAGGAGTTCAGGGGAGGGCTAGCTAGTTTGCAAGTAGGAGTGAAAGGAAAAGATAGACCAGAAATTCAGAGACTCACAGGGTTGGGAGGCAGGTTTCCTCTCAATACAGATTAAAGATAAAACAATAAAGACTCAGCTTCACAGCAAGGATCTAATCAAGGCTCTTGCCATCACATTCATGGTCAAAATCTCTGAACAGGCTGAGGTGTTCTCAGAATAAAGGTCCAACCAGAATGGGACTTTCAGGTTGACTCCCTTAGGAAGGGGTGGGTGAGGGTATTTTGAGTGTGGGGAAGATGTTTGGTGACTAGAAGTGTGGATTACAGTAGTCCTTATGTGTGTATTTTTTCTCTCCTAAGCACATGGTGAAATTGTGCTTCCTTATTCCGTTTGAAATTAATCCTGACCATGTGACTGAATTTGGTCAATAAAATGTGAAAGGAAATTATGTATGTCACTTTGGGGCAGAAGCTTTAAGAGCCAGTGCTCACTCATCATTTCCTTTTTCTCCTCTTCCCTCTGTCTGGGTGACGATAGAAACACATCTTGAAGTGGAGTCCCCATCAACCTGGGTCCCTCAGTGACTATGGCCAGTAGAGTGTTCTGCCACCCCTAACCTATCTAGTGACTAATATGTTTAATATTTGTAGAGTAAGACATTATTTTTGTTTTGTAGAGTAAAACATTGGGCAGGGAAAAAATGTACAAACCATAAAGTAAAAAATGTTACATCAGATTACATACAAATTTTAATTTTTGTGAAGTAAAACACACTTAAAAGAAATTATATCCTGGGCAAAACATTTTTAACACATATACATGCAAAGGGTTAACACTGACTTGACACAAAGACCATCAATAAATTGACAACAAATATTTAATAACCCAGTAGAAACAATGGGCAGAGAATATGAGGAAGTTGTGGTGGACATTGGTTGTTTGCTTCTCTACCATTGTCTTTCCTTCTCCTGCCAAAAGCACCTAGGTTTCCCATAGGGGAACGCCCTTCTCACATTCTCAGGCATGTGATTTATGTAGGTTTGACCACACTCTCAGCTCTATCGGGTGCCCAGACTGGATTAAGTCACATGCCAAGCCCTGAACCAATCACTGGGACTGATGTTAAAGAAAAAAAAAATTATTCAGTAACATTTGTTAAAGCATAGTAAAGAAAACTTTATTTATTTATTTATTTATTTATTTATTTATTTATTTATTTAGAGACAGGGTCTTGCTCTGTCTCCCAGGCTGGAGTGCAGTGGCACAATCTCGGCTCACTGTAACCCCTTCCCCCTGGGTTCAAACAATTCTCCTGCCTCAGCCTCTGGAGTACCTGGGATTACAGGCATGCGCCACCATGCTCGGCTAATTTTTATATTTTTAGTAGAGATGGGATTTCACTATGTTGGCCAGGCTGGTCTTCAACTCCTGACCTCAAGTGAGCTACCTGCCTTGGCCTCCCAAAGTGCTGAGATTACAGGCATGAGCCACCATGCTTGGCCTAAAGAAGACTTTATTCAGGCCTATCATGATAGGTATAAGGACCACATCCAACAGGAAGGGGGATGGGGCTTAACTCTGAATACTGCATGGACAAGAAGAATTTATAGCCAAGGAGCAGGTGAAAGTAGGTGGGGAGAAAATTACTAAGAAGTAGCATTAGGAGTAGGAGGATTCTAGAGAAACCAACCTAACAGGATTCTATTTGAAGACAGGCCAGGGTGATCAGACTTCAGAGGATAAGAAATGAAACCGGATCAGATACTGAGGTTGACTGGATAGGTTAGGAGGTTCTTGCTAAATTGACTTAGCAGGGTTCTTTGCTGACACTGGATTGTACAAGGAAGTGCACAGATGGGCTTAGGAGGAGGTTCAGGAGCCTGACTAAAAGTTTGGTCAAGCAAAGGATCTTGGGTCACTGGAAATGAATGGATAAATTTTCTGATGACTGGATGGGATATTACTGGGTAATATTTTAAAAATGAGACTGCTGGAATATGCTTTCATGGAAAGGTATGCATGATATATTGTTTAATGACACAAATAAGCTTCAGAGTAACACGTATATGACCACATTTTTACTAAATAGGAAAGAGAGGGGAAAGCCTAGAATAAATGTAAATTTGTGTGAGCATAGAGTAAAAAGCATAATGATACAGACACATAGTTAACATTGTGTACCTGTTACTAGTCTCAGCTCCAAATCTTGGCATTCTGCTTTGTGATGCTGGGGCTGAGACTCCACAAACCTCATTTCTGCTTTGTCAGCTGTTCTGTTACACTCTGTTCACAGAGGGTGCTGGAGGCGGAGAGGGAAGTTGGAGGAGGGAATCTCCTGTTTGCTTCCTAAAGGCTTCCTGTTCCTGTCAGAGTAGCTCCATTAATTTTTCACCCTGGCAGCAGCAGCTGGTTCCAGTTTCCAGTATTTTCCATAGTCCCAGAAGCAGCTTCAGGGTGCTCCTCAGAGCACCAGTATGCCAGTGCCTACTCCTTAGAGGTCTGGGTTCTGACTCCACAGGGTCTGTCCTCCACATTTCTGGGTTCAAATGACCCTGGCTAATTCCCTTTGCTCCCAGCCCTAGGGGTGGAAGCCACCTCCTATAGCTCCTCCCTTACCTCAGTATCCCCTTTCAACATCTCAATCTTTCGATAATTGTTAAGCTGACTGTATAAATTTACTGTCACTGCTGTAACAGATTGCCACAAATTTAGTGGCTTAAAACAACACGAATGTATTATCTTCCAGTTCTGAAGCCATAAATCCAAAACGGGCTTTCCTGGGATTAAAATCAAGGTGTCAGCAGAGCTTCATTCCTTCTAGAAGCTCTAGAGGAGAATGTTTTTCTTTGTCTTTTCCAGCTTCTAAATATTGCCTGCATTCATTGGTTCATGGCCTCTTCCTCCACCTTTAAAGACGGCAGTATAGCACCTTCAAATCTCCCTGTGATTCTCATGCCTCTCTCTGTCACCTCTGAGGACTACAGAGTGTGACTACAGACTACAATGGGTGACTACATTGGTCCTGCCTGGGTAATCTAGGATAATCTCTCATTTCAAGATCTTTATCTTAATCTCATCTGCAAACCCTTTAGCTATGTAAGGTAACACATTCACAGGTTCCAGGAATTAGGACATGGACATCTTTGGGAGATTATTATTCTCCCTCCCCACCAATTCCCTGGATCAGGGCTTGGGAAACTTTTCTGTAAAGGGCCAGACAGTAAATATTTTAAGCTTCGTGGGCCATAAAGTGTCTGTCACAACCGCTCAACTTTGCTGTTGTAACATATAAGGAGCCATAGACAAGATGGAAATGAATGAGCATGCGGTATTCCGGTAAAGCTTTAGTTACAAAAATACGCAATGGGTAGAATTTGGCCAGCTGGCCTTAATGTTCCACCCTGCCCTAGACAAAATGATCTCTGTCAACATACTGATGTATTTTCTGTTTTCCTGATTCACCTTAATTACCACAGACTGGTGAAATTGGAGGACGGTAATGAGGAGATTGTTAATTTTTTTGTATATATCTCTATATTGTTTGACTTGTCACAAATATATTAGCTTTATAATTAAAATATTAAATATCTAATAAAAAATATCTATAGCATTATCTATGTATAAAAATATTTTCTTAAAAAAATAAACCAAAGACAAAATAGAACAAAATATCTGGGAGAAGAACCAAACAATCCTATCTCAGTAAGAATCAGCCTGTCAGCACAAATAGCTAGAGGCAGCTGGCTATTCTTTAAGGCCCATGGCAAACAATCTCTCCTTGTCCCTCCAGATGAATGTTGCCCCACCTTCTCTGAATGCCCTAGGTTTTTTTTTTTTTTTTTTGGACAGAGTTTCACTCTTGTTGCCCAGGCTGGAGTGCAATGGTGTGATCTCAGCTTACTGCAACCTCTGTCTCCCGGGTTCAAGCGATTATCCTGCCTCAACCTCCCAAGTAGCTGGGATTATGGGAGTGTGCCACCACGCCCAGCTAATTTTTGTATTTTTAGTGGAGATGGCATATCACTATGTTGGCCAAGCTGGTCTTGAACTCCTGACCTCAGGTGGCCCACCTCCTTCGCCCTCCCAAAGTGCTGGGATTATAGGCATGAGCCACCACACCCAGCCTGAATGCCCTAGGCTCTTTATTGACACCTCAGAGGCACTGATTGTATAAAGAATCCTGCTACCTAGAATAGAAGCACCTAGTGGGCAGTAATCCCATTTTAAATTGAGAATTAGCCTAGATTAGTAATAAGGATAGCTGCTTTGGAGTCATCAAGACCTACTTGATCTTGGACAAGTTCCTTGACTTCTTGGAGCCCCAGTGTTCTCATCTGTAATTTGGGATAAAAAGGCCCATGTGACACGACTGCAGAGTTATAACACTGAAGAACAAGGCTTCAGCTGGGCGTGGTGGCTCACACCTGTAATCGCAGCACTTTGAGAGGCTGAGGCAGATGGTTCACTTGAGGTCAGGAGTTTGAGATCAGCCTGGCCAACATGGTGAAACCCCTTATCTACTAAAAATACAAAAATTAGCCAGGAGTGGTGGTGCATGCCTGTAATCCCAGCTACTCGGGAGGCTGAGGCAGAAGAATAGCTTGAATGTGGGAGGTGAATGTTGCAGGGAGCCAAGATCGCTCCACTGCACCCCAGCCTGGGTGACAGAGCTAGACTTCATCTCATTAAAGAAAAAAAAAAAAAACGGGGTAGGGGGAGAGAGAGAATAAGGCTTCAAGATTGGATTGGACTTCACATCCAGGCTTCACCATTTGTGTGCTCTGTGTTGTTATGCGAGTTACTTCACGTCTGTAAGCCTGAATTTCCTCCCCTGTTTGTGAAGGATCATTATGATACCTATTTCAAAGGTTGAGTGGAGATACAATCAGAATGTAATTCTGTGGTCTCTCTGGTCAGAGCCATCATAATCATCTCTCACTTGGCTCAGAGCAACAGCTTCTGCCTGGCCTTCCTGCTTTCA
Source organism: Mandrillus leucophaeus (assembly GCF_000951045.1). NCBI lineage: Eukaryota > Metazoa > Chordata > Mammalia > Primates > Cercopithecidae > Mandrillus > Mandrillus leucophaeus. Next base: position 6,672,008 of record NW_012100320.1, on the reverse strand, counting down.
GCCTCCAGACTCTTCTCAAGGCAATAGCCAGGGTGCTCTGGTTGAAACTTAGTCGGATCATGACACTCCTTTAAAATGGAAGTCCACAAACTATGGCTCACAGGGTAACTACAGCCCATGAGGTCAGAATGGTTTCCACATTTTCAGATGGTTAAAAAAAGAAACAAAAGAGGAACAATATTTTGTGACCCATGAAAATTATGTGAAATTCAAACAGTGTCCACGAGTAAAGTTTTGTTGGAACACAGCTATGCTCCTTTGTTTACGCACTGTCTATGGCTACTCTTGTGTTACAATGGCAGGACTAAATAGTTGCAACAGAGACCATATGGCCAGCAAAGCCCGAAGTATTTACTATCTAGCCCTTTGCAGAAAAAGTTTGCCAAGCCCTGCTCTAAAACACAGATTAACAAAGCAGAACAAACAACAAGCATTCTGATGGCTTCCCATCTCTCTCAGAGTAAAAGACAAAAGCACTTCATCATCTTGCTATCTCCTCCTTAGTCACTCTGGCCTCCCTGCTGTCCATATACCAGTTATACTTGGCCTCAGGTCTTTCCCCTGGCTGCTCCTTTACCCTGGAATGCTCTTCTCCATGTATCTGCATAGCTATGTCCTTCATCACCTTCCATTGAATGTTGGCTCAAATGTTACCTTCCCACGGAGCACTATGTGTGATAGGGACAGGAGGCAGAAAAATTCTGGGAGGGAGGGTACCCAGCGAGGATCTCACCCTCAAGCTTGGAACCATGGTCCAAAGCGAGAACTTACACTCCCGTTTTCCCACTGGAATGTTGCCTTTTCCAAAACCACCATGGCTGCCCTGCCCTGCATCCTGTGTGCATAAAAACCTCAGGCTCACCCGGCAGAGAGAGAAGCAGCTGACATTGGAGACTATGGTTGGATGTCGGAGAGAGGGGCAGCTTGATGTCATAGCTTCAGAGAGGAGTCTGGCAGGGACAGCTGGACTTAGGGAAAGATTACCTTCTCGTTCCATCCCCTTTTCAGCTCCCTTTCTCACTGACAGCCACTTTCGTTGGCAATAAAATCCCCCACATTTACCACCTTCAATTCGTTTGTGAGACCTTATTCCTCCTGGAATCCAGACAAGAACTCGTGTGCCTCGAGTGTGGGCACAAAAGGCTGTCACGGTGACCCTCTACTGAGCTGTTAAGCTGTCTGCAGACAGCAGAGCTAAAGGGGCACTGTAACGCTTCCTCTGGGGCTTCAGGGGCTTCAGGCACCCTCCTTTAGATGCTGCCATGGGCCAGTACAGAGTTCACTCTTGCCGACACCTAAAAGCACGCACCCTGGCTCCGGCACTTGCTCACCTGTGCTCCCCCTCCCATGACGGGTAGAGCAGAGAGTGAGTGGAGTTCACCCCTACCAGTGCCAGTGCACTCCAGTTCCCACCCATGAAGGGGTGAGGGAACTGTCCTGCTTCACCTGGACCATCTACTTAATATTGTAAATCGTTTCTGTGCTCCCCCGATGCGGGCATTCCTGATCCACCTAACCCAGATCTATTCTTTTCCACAGTAATTGTCATCTTCTAACACTGTACTTAATTATTTATTTACTACATCTACGGCCTGTCTTTCTCAGCAGAATGAAAAGTCCTCCAGGGCAGAGATTTTTATTCATCAGTGTCTTCCAGCACTTACTACCTAGTAGATCTTAAGACAAACGTGTTGAATGAATGCATGAAATAAAAGAAAAGAAGATATAAAGTACTAAGCACAGTACCTGGCCCATAGTAGGTACTTCAAAGCACTTATCTTTGTTATTATTATTGATTGACTGTTAGTATGTATAAAGTGAGTCACATAAAACAAACACGACACTTTTTCTTTTCTTTTTTTTTTTTGAGATGGAGTCTCGCTCTGTAGCCCAGGCTGGAGTGCAGTGGCGGGATCTCAGCTCGCTGTAAGCTCCGCCTCCCGGGTTTACACCATTCTCGTCCCTCAGCCTCCCAAGTAGCTGGGACTACAGGCGCCTGCCACCTCGCCTGGCTAGTTTTTTTGTATTTTTTTTTCAGTAGAGGTGGGGTTTCACCGTGTTAGCCAGGATGGTCTCGATCTCCTGACCTCATGATCTGCCCATCTCGGCCTCCCAAAGTGCTGGGATTACAGGCTTGAGCCACCTCGCCCGGCCAACACGACACATTTTAACCTTCCTTACCTTCCCTTGATATCTCTTAAGGCACTAAGGACGGTGCCTTATATGTGCTAAGCACTCACTACTCTGATGAGATTTCACTCAGCCTTGTGCCCATCTCTATTGCTGTCTACAAGAGCAAGCCAAATTCTGTGCCTCTGATCCCTATTCCTCTCTGCTCCTCAATATTCAGCTCCCAGGGCTCTGTGACCAGGGTAGAGTGTACATGTGATTAAGGTGACACCACCTTAATACACTTTATACCTATATACCTTAGTGGCCCCACTTTGTATAAAGTGGTTAGGCTTTGTGTCCCCACCCGAATCTCATCTTGAATTGTAGCTCCCATAAATCCCACGTGATGTGGGAGGGGCCCAGTGGGAGATAATTGAATCATGGGAATGTTTTCCTCCATACAGTTCTCCTGTTAGTGAATAAGTCTCATGACATCTGATGGTTTTATAAGGGGTTTTCCCTTTTGTATGACTTCCATTCTCTCTTGTCTGCCGCCAGGTAAGACATGCCCTTCGCCTTCTGCCATGATTGTGAGGCTTCCACAGCCACATGGAACTGTGAATCCATTAAACCTCTTTTTCTTTATAAATTACCCAGTCTCTGAAATGTCTTTATCGGCAGCATGAGAACAGACTAATACACCTACCTTACCAGATCTGCTATACAGGGAACTCTGAATCTGGCACCAACTTCTGAAAGACTGTTCAAATGCAAACCACTTCAGCAGTACCGATGCTTGACCCTGAGATAAAATTGTGATAAAAGTCTCCTGGGGTTGGAAAAAACCTGGCTATGTAATCACCATGGCTGGGCTTTGTTTACATAACAGTGTTTGAGAAATGTGTTCAGGACTATTTAAACTCAGACCATTTAAACTCTAAAGAATTCAAAAAATCAAGGTAAACACTTAAAGGATTTCAAAGATTAGCAAAAGACCGGTGCCAGTGACTCATGCCTGCAATCCCAGCACTTTGGGAAGCTGAGGCAGTTGGATCACCTGAGGTCAGGAGTTCGAGACCAGCCTGACCAATATGGGAATCCCGGTCTCTACTAAAAGTACAAAAATTAGCCAGGTGTGGTGGCGGGCGCCTGCAGTCCCAGCTACTTGGGAGGCTGAGATAGGAGAATTGCTTGAACCCGGGAGGCAGAGGTTGTAGTGAGCCTAGATCGCGCCACTGCACTCCAGCCTAAGCGACAGAGCGAGACTCTACC
>NW_012100320.1:6661807-6663019 GCF_000951045.1 Mandrillus leucophaeus | reverse complement strand
TCTTCAGGGAGACTGATTTGAGTAATAACTCCATCTTCCACTCGGCTAGTCTTGCATTAATTAAACTCTTTCTTTACTGCAATACTATGGTCTCAGTGAATTGGTTTTATCTGTGCAGGGGGCAGGTAGAACCCATCAGGTGATTACATTGCCTTCATTGGAGGCGACTCTGAAAAGCCATCCCAACTCTAGAATTCCCCCCAAGGTTGGCTGAGGCCCTCATCCCTCTCTCCTTACAGGCGTTGATCCTGAGAGTTCTCCCCAGTAAACTTCCAGCATACAAATAGGCACCTCAGAGGCTTTTTCTGAGAGAACTCATCCTAAGACAGTGTGGAGCAGACAGGGAAGCTGAAGCCTGGAGACCATCTGAGAAGACGGTGAGCAAAAGCCATGAGGTTCCAGACACTACGGTCTCACAGAAGTCATTCCGAGGTCAGGAACCACAGATTAAAAATGAGAAAAAAAAAAAGTAGACGGGGTCAAGTCACTTCCTCAATGTATCCTGAACATCAATTGAAGTAATGAGAAGTTGTTTTCCCTTCCTGCCAATCAGAAAGAGCCTCAGGACCACACTCAGCCAGGCACCAGAGCTGGGCATCTGCCTCATGTCTGTCTTGTCTTTCCACTTCCCACCTTGACCCTTGGATCAGTGACAGGGACACTCTGCCTACAATTGTCAGCCTCTCCCTTTGAGGAATTGGCCAAAGTTCTCTAAACTCCCAACTTCTGGCTGCAGCCTTGTTCTGAATAAATTGATGACCTAGAACAAAGGTGCTTCCTCCTGTTTGACTCTGAGTACAACATGTTCTTTGGACACTGTGTCTTGACCTCTGCTGGCTGCCCTGGGGCATAGTTTGAGGTGGGGTCATTTTCTCTTGCTCTGTACTTGCAGGCTCCAGCCCCCTTGCTCTCCCTGTTAACCCAGGATGCTGAGGGTAAGGCCAAGTTCACTCATGTTGTGATACTCTCCTTTTCCTTTCTGGCTTTACTCTCACCTCTAAGAAAATACGGACATGGGCCAGGTGTGGTGGCTCACACCTGTAATCCCAGCACTTCGGGAGGCTGAGGTGGGCGGATCACCTGAGGTTGGGAGTTCGAAACCAGCTTGACCAACATGGAGAAACCCCGTCTCTACTAAAAATACAAAATTAGCTGAGTGTGGTGGTGCATGCCTGTAATCCCAGCTACTCGGGAGGCTGAGGCAGGAGCATC
>NW_012100320.1:6652069-6653627 GCF_000951045.1 Mandrillus leucophaeus | reverse complement strand
CATTTCCCCAACACCTTTGTTACAGCTATCATGTGACACCATTCTTTTTACAGTCCCTTCTGAAAAAGTTGTCTTGCTCTGAGTGGGGTAGTTCTGCAACCTATCCCCCAACTGATCAGACAGAGGATCAGGCCCAAGTCAATGTTGGCCATCTTTGTTTGTTTGTTTGGTTGGTTTTTTTTTTGAGACGGAGTTGTACTCTGTCATCCAGGCTGGAGTGCAGTGGCGCGATCTTGGCTCATTGCAACCTTCACCTCCCGGGTTCAAGCGATTCTTCTGCCTCAGCCTCCCAGAGTAGTTGGGATTACAGGCACCTGCCATGACACCTGGCTAATTTTTGTATTTTCAGTGGAGACGGGGTTTCACCATAATGGCCAGGCTGGTCTCAAACTCCTGACCTTACATGATCCACCTGCCTCGGCCTCCCAAAGTGCTGGGATTGCGAGCGTGAGCCACCGCCCCTGGCCAGTGGTGGCCATCTTTATAGGATGGAAATGAGGGAAGCCTGTAGGGTGACAGGACATGATGACACTCACAAATGGACACCTCTTCTACTGCAGAGTGACCAGCGGGCCCCACAACAGTCACTCTTTAGGAAAGAGTCAGACAGAAGATGTAAGGGATGCTGTGTTGTGCCACCATATCCCCTTCAGGATGCAGGTGCTATTTGCCCAGCCGTTGGCATTATTGGCTATGGACTACCCATAGCTAAGTCTCTGTCTCTGAAGATTGCCCTCAGCTGAGTTATGTCCCTTCCTGAGGAGCAGATAGTATCCAATGCCTAGTGGGAGGACAAAGTCCTGGCTCCTGCTATCATTGCCACAGACTTTGTAAAGATTATGAAAACAAGAGAAATCTAGCATGGCTGACTCCATCTTGCTTCTAGTCTCACAGGCTGGCTGTCCTTGCTCATTCCTGTGCATAGGCTAAGCTAACCGTGGGAGGAATTTAATTTATGGTTTAACTTTGAAGCAAAGATGATAACAGTCCCTCCCTAAGATGGGTCCCTTCCTCATTTGGAGGCTGAAACAGCCTTTGTAAGACTCATGAAAGGCCATAAGATTAGGACTATGAGAAGGGCCTGAAATCTGCTGAAGTGTAGGCATAGTTTTTATCATCCTTTACTGCTCAGGAGTCATGTAGCCAGAGGTCACAAGATTTGTGGCTTCCCCAACTGCTCCTATAGATAACGTCACTGTTATAGAACCTAAGATTGGTCTTTTGAGATATTTTTCAGACTTTTGCATTCTGGTAACTGACTAACCCCACCTGGACTCATGACTCATGACTCAACCGGTGCTGCGGCCCCCACCCAGAGGTGGACTCAGCGCACAAGGACCGTTTTCCACACTCCTGTGATTGCATCCTCAACCAATCAGCAGCACTCATTCTCTAGGCCCCTGCCCACCCAACCATCCGTGAAAAACCCTAACCTCCAAGTCTTCAGGGAGACTGATTTGAGTAATAACTCCATCTTCCACTCGGCTAGTCTTGCATTAATTAAACTCTTTCTTTACTGCAATACTATGGTCTCAGTGAATTGGTTTTATCTGTGCAG
>NW_012100320.1:6648436-6651004 GCF_000951045.1 Mandrillus leucophaeus | reverse complement strand
GCAGGAGCATCGCTTGAACTCAGGAGGTGGAGGTTGCAGTGAGCGGAGAAAACACCATTGCACTCTAGCCTGGGCAACAAGAGTGAAACTCTGTCTCAAAAAAATTTAAAAAAGAAAAAAAGACAAAATACAGACTTGGCTCCTATGGCCTTAGGGTTTTCAACCCTCATTTCTTGCTTTCTTGCTCTGCATGTTTCTTTAGCAAGAGATCTTCTCAAATTTCAAACATTCATTAGATCTGAACTAAGGGTTATAGAGAACATCTCAATAGTAGCATGAAGTGTTCATATTGAGTCTGAAATATTAGCTCAACTATTTCTTTTTATAACATAAAAGTTGATGAATCATAAAAGTTGGCTTTTACATGGATTTACTTAAATATTTTTATGATGCAAAAATTTAAACATTTACACACAAAATCATATGAAGCCCCTTATACCCTTCATCTAGCCCAATCAACCTAAAACGTATGTGTTTATTTCTACTGTGTTCAGTTGACTGAGAGGAGTCAACAGACAGTGAATCAACTCATTTACTTGCAGGTAACTGAAGGTCAACTTAAAATGACAACTCCTGATTGCTTTGTTTGATTGACCTGGGTCAGAGTGCTAATTCAGGCAAGCATGGTGGGACTCCCACATTGAACTGGTCTATAAGTGTCAATGATTCTCTCTTCTGCCCATCCCTTGGATCTGTCTCCTTCTATGTACCCCTTGCTTCTCGAGGTTGGGAACCTCAGTTGTCTCTTGCCTATGAAGCTAGATTTTATATATTGAGATTTTAATAGGTTGCCTCCATCCCTCATTTGCTCCTCCCCATTCCTCTCATTTAAACAGAGAGTTATCTCTGAACTATGAAACCTTGAAAAAGGTCTCAGGCAGAGCAGAAGGCAGAAGGAGGTAAAGCTTTCTGGCTTTTGTTTGCCAAATACCCAAGGAGCCTGAGGGAAAATTAGGGAGCTTGCTAAGGAATGAAGGGAAGAAGCCGGTTTGCAGGTATTGATGGTGTTTAGGGACAAAAATAGAGCTTCTTGGTGGGGAAGAAGAGGAGAAAGGCCTGAGGGTCTCGGATCAGCCGGGGGCATGGTTCTGCTTCCTGAGAGGTGGCACGTCCCCAGGAAGGAATCTGAGCTGGCTTGTGACTACAAGCAGACTCACAAACGGTGCCTGAATCTCAAACATAACATGAAGATAACAGCATTACTGGGCCCAAAGGGACCATGTGGGCAGGGCCGATGGTTGTCTCAGAGGCACCACATGTCTAATGAGGAGCACATTGCCACCTCCCCGCTATCCCTCTCCCCAACAGTGATCTTGGCACTAGCTGAGATCCTGGAGCTGTGTCACACCACCCCTGCTGTTGAAGTGGGAGAAGAACTCAGGTCAAGTCTCAGCTGGATGGAGGCATTGCTGAGACTCAGTTAAATAACTTGCCCAAGGCACACAGCTACTAACAAGTGGCAGAGCTAGGCCAGGTCTGCCTGTGTTAGCATCCATGTGTTTAATTACGCTGCAGGATTGCAGAAATTCTGTGCCTTGGTACCTCCATCAGCTCCCAGAGGAGCAAATGACACTTTTTTGCCCAGAGGTATGAAGGTAGATCAGATACCCTTTCAAGTGATCTTTCATCCAAGGCAGTTGTGGAGTAGGGTAGGGTAGGCAGAGGCCAGGGTAGGCAGGCACAACCTCCAACTCCCCAAGACTTCCCCATACTCACAGAGCCTTACAAGAATGCCAAACCTCAGGTTCCTTGTCTGTGAAATGGAGGTACAACACCCACCCAACTCATAGAGCTCATGGTGGGCAGATGATGGAGATGAAATAAACTGTAATGTACAAATGTCCCAGTTTAGCAATACAGTCAGGAAGAAGAACATTAACAACTAGCACTTCAACCACAGTCCTGAGGCCCTCTTGGAACTTTGAGTGTGGTTTGTTCCTAGAGGCTAAGCTCTCTGGTCCCAGCCTGTGCACAGTCTGTTCCCTTACCTGGAACATCTTGCCCTTTACAAACTCTTACTGATCTTCTGGTCTCAAAAGATGCCACCTCCTCCGGAGGGCCTTCTGGGGCCATGCCCCACCCAAACATCTGAGTGACACACCCCTTCTCTAGGCAATCCCGACTTGCACTGCTCCTTGAACACTGAAATCCCCACTCACCAGCTCATCAGCCCACTCCTCTCCTGCTGTGGACTTCCCCCAACTACACTAGAGACCTCATTGAGGGTGGGGGCTGTGTCTTGTTTATGGTTATATTTCTAAGCTCTAGAACAGGATCTCATGCATAAGGGACATTCAGTATTTTAATATTTGTTAAATGAAGAAAGGAATAAATATGCCCTCTGAGTCATCAAAAACAGATTCATATATGGCCCTAGTAGTTTTTTCTTTCTTTTTCTTTATTTCTTTTTTTTCTTTTCTTTCTTTCCTTTTCCTTCTCTCTCTTTTTCTTTCTCTCTCTCTTTTTCTTTCTCTCTTTCCCTTCCTCCCTTCCTTCCTTCCTTCCTTCCTTCCTTCCTTCCTTCCTTCCTTCCTTCCTTCCTTCTTTTTCTTTCTTTCTTTTGACAGG